>NC_054534.1:39584725-39884725 GCF_017654505.1 Polyodon spathula
GATACGGAGCCACAACCCGGCTTCCCTGGAAGAGGCAGTCAAACTAATGGAAGATTTTAAGGACTCTGTGCTCTACTTCAAAGCCAGCCTACTGACCTATCCTTCGCCACAGAACAACAGAGGATCACTTCCCTCCACTACGCCACTCCCACCGGTGACAGGACCGAGTCCTCTCAGACCTCCGACCCCAATGGGCAACTTTATCTCCCCACAATGGAGGCAAGGGTTGGCCCACAGCAGGGGTAGTTATGCTGCCCCTGCCCCTCTGCTACCAGCAACGGGAAAGATTCATAACCACAGCTCCTTCTCCCCTGACTATTTGTTTTAGGTACCAACAGTCAGTACACATCGCCCGGTTATGCCCCTCGGCAATGAAGTGTGACGTGGCAGCGTGTCTTTTGGCATCGGAAGCAGGTAAGCAATGGGGAAAGGGTCAGGAGGGGCCTTGTATTGTTGATGCGGTTTTAGGGAACGTGAAAACCCACACATTAGCGGACACAGGGTGTGAGCAGACCTAAATTCGGACAGCTCTCTTGGGTGGTGTGTTGTGGCAGCCACAAGGTCAGATGGCTATGTCCAGTATCCATAGGGACACGGTGACATAATCAGTTTGAAAAGTATATTTATCGGTTGGACCGATAAAACGTCACCTAGTAGCAGAGGTGGCGGAAATGCTACCACAGCTAATAGTTCTGGGCTGAGACTGGCCAAACTATAAGGAACTGAAAAAATTAAATCGGCCACACACGTAAACGTGGCAGAAAAAGGGAAAAGGGAATGATTAGTGATATTTTTCCCTTACAAGCTAAAATGTTTTCCCCTATTTTTCATCCTAGAAAAACTAAAATAGATAGAAGAATCGAAAAATGAGAGGGAACATCAATGAGATGAGGCTGGGGTCTGGTAGAAGACAGCTCAGATGGTATCAAACGTCCATCGAAGGGAGCTGGTACACAATGTGACCAAGAGGACGAGGTTACTGGGCCATTCAGGGCAGATGTTATTCCGCCCCTCTCAATATACTGAATATGTGCCGACCCCACACTGGTGCATGCTTGGGGACAGGTCCGGTCTACTGAAGGTAAGGATGTTGAAGGTGCTGGGGCACTAGTATATCTGCACTTCATTATCAAGGGGCAATTATTGTTTATAGGTTAAACCCTGCCCCGGGCACAGGACAGCCTGTAACACAATTGATGGTTCCTCCATCTATTCAGCTCGCGTTCAGAAGGCTGGTGCATGATATCCCTTTTGTGGGGTACATTGGAGCTGATAAAACAAGGGAACACATATTTTATTGTGTAATAATAAATAATAATAAAGTTTCAAAATATGTAGACATATGTCCAAACTGCCAACGAGTAGCGCCGGGTCCCACTGCCAATTATTTCCACTCCCTTTGAGTGCATTGCAATGGACATAGTGGACCCATTGCTACCTTATGATTCTGGAAATACGCATATATTAGTGGTGGTAGATTATGCAACGCGATACCAGGAAGCAGTTCCATTGAGATCCACTAGTGCCGCTGCAATAGTCAAGGAACTAGTGCAGATTATGTCAAGAGTAGGGATCCCCAAAGAGATACTGACTGATCATGGAACTAACTTCCTGTCTAACACATTACAGCAAGTATACAAGATATAAAAAATATGTCCCATCAGGACATCTGTTTATCATCCACAGACATATGGTTTGGTGGACCGCTTTAATTAGACCCTAAAGCAGATGCTGAGATGATTTGTGAACCAAGAGCAAAAACACTGGGCAATACTTCTCCCCTACCTTCTTTTTGCAGTGAGAGAGGTCCCACAGAGTTCAACAGGGTTCTCCCCCTTCAAGCTTTTCTATGGCAGACAGCCTCGCAGGACTCTCAATCTGTTGAGAGAGGGGTGGGAAGACCACACAGGCTCGTCCAAAAATGAAGTGCAACATGTGCTCCTACTCAGAGATCACCTGGATTTGGTCGGTCGTTTGGCCCAAAACATTCTCAAATCGGCTCAGCATCAGCAACAGCAGCATTACAATAAAAATGCATGGATTTGGACCTTTCTACCAGGAGATAAAATAATGCTGCTTATTCCCTCTTCGGAATCAAAACTGTGCTAAAAGGCAGGGGCCATATGAGGTGATTTCAGCTTTAGGAAAGGTACATTATGAAATTAGACAGCCTGATCACTGTAATGAACATGAAATTTACCACATTAATTTATTGAAGCCCTAGCAGGCAAGGGGAGCCTTATTTATAGCCCCAGGTGAGGTAGAGGATGATTTAGGTCCCTGTGTAGAGGCCCCTAGCACCAGAAACATTCAGATGGGGGAAGAGTTAAGTCCAGACCAGCAGAGAGAACTGTGTAAGTTAATCGAGGATTTGAAAGATGTTTTGTTTGACTTGCCTGGTAGAACTAACCTCGTTGAATATGCTATTATCACTCCCTCATGTATCACAGTTCGAGAGAGACCTTACTAGATCCTAGAAAGTCGACAAGGTGGTGTTAGCAAAGAGTTGCAGGCGATGCTCAAACTTGGGATGATTGAACCTTCCAGGAGCAAGTGGTGTAGTTCGATTGTGATAGTCACCAAAAAGGGCATCACCAGCCGCTTCTGCGTTAATTTTCTTAAGTTAAATGCTATTGTCAACTTTGATGCCTACCCCATGGCTTGGGTCAATGAGCTTCTCGACAGACTGGGAGCGGCAAGGTTCATCTCAACTTTGAACCTGATGAAGGGATATTGGCAGATCCCATTAACCTGCAATTCACGTGAGAAAACTTTATTTTCTAATCCTGGTGGTCTGTTCCATTTCATAACCATGTCGTTTGGGCTACATGGTGCGCCCGCTGCCTTTCAGAAACTGATGGACCAGGTTTTATACCACATCATGAGTATGCTGCAGTGTATATTGATGATGTGGCTATTTACAGCTCAACCTGGCGAGAGAATCTGGCTAGGATCACGGCCATCCTACAGTCTAAGGGTAGCATGGCTAACGGCCAACTTGAGTAAATATGTGTTTGCCAAATTAGAAACTCAATATTTATGATTTATTATGGGAAATGGGCGGGTAAAACCTATAGCCACCAAAGTCTAGGCTTTGATGGATGCGGCAATCCCCAAAACCAAGTCCCAGATGAGGTCTCTATTGGGATTGGTTGGTTATTACCAAACATTAATCCCAGAGTATGCCACAGTGATCGACCCATTACCTCACCAAAATGTGCGCACCAAATTTAATTAAATGATCAGGAGCATGTCAGGGTGTGTTTAATACTATTAAGCAGAGACTGTGCCAGGCCCCTTCCCTTATCTCTCCAGATTTTAACAAAGGATTCATCCTCCACACCAATGCTTCAGATTTGGGGGCAGTCTTGTCCCAACAGGTAGACAGAGTAGAACACCATCCTGTACCTCAGCAAAAAGATTCTCCATCGGGAGCGCAACTACTCCATAGTTGAAAAGGAGTGTTTGGCCATATGGGCTACTCACTCTTTACTATATTATCTACTGGGGCATTGATTCGCTCTTGTCACAGACCACACCCCAATCAGATGGTTAAGCACAATGAAAGACAGCAACGCCCAGATAACTCGGTGGTATCTGGCGTTGCAGCCCTACATGTATCACATGATACACTGTGCAGGGAAAGACCATCAAAATGTGGATTATTTTTCCTGGGAGGGAGGAGTAATGGGAAAAGTAGATTTAGCTGAGTGTTACTTACTTCGGCTCTACTCTGAGCAGTAGGATATGTGACAGAGAAGTAATCTGAGTTACAAATCTCCCTCCTGACCTCTGAGGGCGCTGTGTAAAGGGAACAGTGTGACCCGAACTGCATGGTTTGGCAATTCATTCCAGGGACAAGTCGACCATCTAGCAAGGGGGTGGTGTCAAAGTACACCAAGTCATTGACCCAAATGGGAAGTGATGTGGCAATTGCGCACTGAGGAAAACGATTGCACTCACTAACAAAGGAGGCAAGGCTGAAGGTATAAAAGAAGATGTGACAATGTGAACTGTTCCTTTGTTATGGTTCCGGGCGAACTGCTGAAGGACCGTGTATATACCGTGAGTGTTTCGTATTTGTTTTATTTGCCATGCTAATTGTACTGTTTGTCTTTTATAGAGGGCTAACACATTCGGGAGCTGTCGCTTAAGGCCAGCACCCAACTCAACTGAAAGCGTACTCACTGAATAAACTGCATTGCACAACTTGCACTTCAGCACTCACTCTGGACTTGTGATCGTGTTTGTGTTCTTTGTGTGTTTAAATACCATGTCTATTATTTCGGGACTGAACCCTGTGTTTATTTAACTGTGCAATACACATTGTTGTGTATTGCCAGTCCTCCATTATTTACTATTGTCAAGTGACATTGGATTTTACAAATAAACCACCATTTCACCAGTATTTTGTTGTTTGTCATTGTCTTGAGCACTGCACCACCTCTACACCTGCGCACCGCAAACCACTTTGCTACATGAATACATTTTAATATGTTTTGTGACTAATTTGAAGCTATTATCATGTTTCACTATTAACTAAACCGAGTTATTAATCAAATTAATTCATCTTGTTACACAATTGTTTTATTAAAATGTTTGGATTACTTGACTGATTACTGTCTTATTCACAGACATCTTAAACTAACGATAGAATATGTTTTGTTAAAAAATATGTTTTTGACCGATTCATATTTTGCTGTGATGTATTTATTTTTGAAAGGTTTTCTTTAGGTTGGGGGGGAGGGCACTACAAAAGCCTAATAAAAGTGGTACTTGCTTCCTTACTAAAACAGTGCTGTCATTTGTTAATTAGAGGCAAGCAAGCAGCATCCTCCTGCAGTAGGTGTGGACTAGTCCATATATTGAGACTGCATGTTCTGCACCCACTGAATTGGTTGGAAGTGTAAGGCAAAGCTTTGCCAAATTATACAGATAACTTTAATATAGGCAATATATGCAGCACGTTTGTTGTCATGTTAGTCGTCCCATCCAATAATTAATTTTATTAGAACCGAGTCAAAACAAAGAAAACGGGCCTATTTGGGTGTAAAATTCTAATTGCGTTTAAAAAGTAAGCAGCGGGTTGTTTTAAGTGAGGTGGCTGAGCAACCTACAGGAATACTTTTTGTCTGTGCTGGCTTTCCAGTTTGTTTTCTGAAAGCTGTTTATTTTACGTTCTGTTCAGCAGCCTCTGCGGTAGCTTTTCGTTTAATGTGGGTTTCTGAAGCTAAATAGCAATCGATCGTATTTTCTAAGACACATTACAAGATGTGCAAAATAATTACCTCCATACCGCCAAAGTCTAAATATACTTTGTTTTTTTTGCTTTGTCATCCTTTTCTAGTATTTTACCTCCAATGCTGAACTTAACTTAAATCAAAACAATGCAACACTGACTTTGTCCAAACCCCTACAGTACAGTGCAGGTCACAGAAAAGCAGTACAGACGCACTGATTAAAACATTGTTGTCATTTGAGCAGTAAACAAGAATGTTAACCACTTTGTATTTTTTTGTAAATGTTATTTGTCTAAGGACTGTTTTGTTTGCAATGCAAACAGGACAGCAAAGGAATAAAAGAAAGCTACAGAAGGAAGATACACAGTTTGCTATGCTTGTGTTGTGCAGTAGTTCATTTAAATAAGTTTTTTTTTTTTTTTTTTCTCTTTGTACTTGTCCAGTACGCATCGGACCCTAAAAGAGGTGAATTTCGCGTGATGAAATCATGATTTAGGTAGACCCCTATCTATAATAGGATATACAGCCTTTCTATTTATAAATATATTCTCAAAAAGGAGTCCTTCTATCAAAACCTTTTGACAGAAGGACTACCAATAGTGCTGTAATATGAATTTACGCACTGTGGTGTCGAGGTGGGGCGCAATGGGAGGTCTGGGAGAAACAGCACCACCCAGGGTCCCTTCACGATAGTTCAACCATGGTGCTCTGTTACTTGGCTGAAGATATGGCAGATACTATCATTCCAGGTACCGGAGTGGGTGGAGCTGCCATTTCCAGAGCCGGAAGGGGAGGGGCCGTCACTGCCGTCCCAAGAGCCGGAAGGGGAGGAGCCCTGCTTCCAGGAGGAGAGTTTGTGGAAAACAGTCCACCAGGGTCCCTGGGTCAAACCACGGGCTCCGTTAGGCGTGGCTGAACATATGGCAGCGTTCACTAAGATCATTCTTTGTGCAGGGTCGTGGTACCGCAGGACGGGGGAGCTGCCATTTACCTACCCCGCCTTCTCCCGGAGTGGTTCCAACTCTATGGAGAGGGGTGAAGGGGAGGAGCCACTGCTGCCATCCCAAGAGCTGGAAGGGGAGGAACCGTCGCTGCCATCCCAAGAGCTGGAAGGGGAAGAGTGCCTGCTGGTCCCATCACCAGGAGGAGAGGAACAGGAGCTGCCTCTACTGCCTGGAAGAAGGGAAGCCTACCTCCGCCTTCTCGAAACCTCAAGTTGGTGCCAACTCTATGAGGAGAGGGACCGTTGCATTCGCAACTGCCCCTGGCCTGGAAAGGAGGTGGGATGACTGGTGTGGCATCTGGGAAGCCTGCCTCGCCGTTCTAGAGGCCAAGAACCTGTACCATGCCTGTGGGGAACAGGGCCACTGGGTGGTCTTTTGCCCTGCTCTCCAGGAGGAGGAAGTCCGCTGTCTCCAGCACAAGAGGAAGAAGCCCCGCTGTCTCAGCGCAAGAGGGAGAAGCCTCACTGTCTCCAGCGCAAGAAAGAGAGGAGCCACCGCACCAGTACCCTGCAAGTGAGGGAGAGCCGCACCAGTCCCCTGCAAGTGAGGGAGAGCCACACCAGTCCCCCGCAATAGAGGGAGAGCCGTACCAGTCCCCTACAAGTGAGGGAGAGCCGCAACAGTCCCCTGCAATAGAGGGAGAGCCGCAAGAGAGGGAGACTACACCTTTGTCGCCATGAGACTACACGCTCCTCCCACCTTCGTTGCCAGGAGACTACATGCTGCCACGCCCTGTCGTCGGCAGGAGACTACACGTTGTTCCCACCATCGTTGCCAGGGGACTGCTTGCAGTTTCCACCTCTACCACTTCCAACACCAGGAGGAGAGCAGGAGGAGCTACCTCTGCCTCTGCCACATTCATCGGCAGGAGCAGAGCAGCAGGAGCTGTCTCTGCCTCCACCACCTCCACCAGCAGAGCAGCAGGAGCTGCATGTGCCTCCGCCACCTCCACCAGTAGAGGGTGAATACCTGCTGGTTCCGCCTCCACCACTGTGGGAGAACAGCTTGCTACTCCCACCTCCACCACCAGAGGAGATGGAGCTACTTCCACCACCTGAGGGAGAGGAGCTGCAGCTGAGTTTTCCATCAACTGCGGATGCCTTCACGTCACTGCCCGGGTATGCCTTCACGACACCGCCCGGGGATGCCTGACTCTTTTCGCCCAAGGATGCCTGCCTCACTTCACCCAAGGATGCCTACCTTGCTTTGCCCAAGGATGCCTGCTTCGCATTGCCCAGGGTTGCCTGCTGCTCCGCACCACCTGGAGTTGTATGTTCTGTGTTTTCTAGTGTTTTAGGACTATGTCAGCAGATAGCACACACATGCGTTCTGTAAATATCTTCTGTTTTTGAGTAAAGCGATATAATAAAATTGTGAAATTTAAAATGTCAAACAAGCAAAGAACAGAAACACAAAAGAAGACACAGCTTCTTCAGTCATCGGTTTGCTGGAGGTTACAGTCGGAATGAATTTCAATTGTTCGATAGTTCATTCCTAATTTGGACGAAGTACCCAAAAAAAAAAAACTTTCTCTGGGAGTAGCAAGGCTTTATTTAAAGGGGAACCCAAACACTTCTACCTAACTTTATGCCAAACTACTCTTTCATACATCTAAAAACAGAATTGATAAGTCATTTTCAAATTTACGATTAAGAAATGGTTCATTTAGAGGTTAAAAGTAAATTTTACACACGCGGTGTAGAGCATGTGAGAGACAGCTAATTAAATTGATCATTATGCCCTGTTGATGTGTTGCAGGTGGTTGTAGCAACACAAACGAAGGCAGGTTGCCAGGGTTTGGACAGCATTTGTCCAGAAAATGAGTGCCTTCTGGAGGAAGCCAACAAAATTGTCGCACTTGTGCTCTGCCTATTTTGAGTAGCAGTGCTATGAAACAACAACGATTGCTTGATCCTGTGGTATCAAGCCTCAACTGTGAGTCAATGCTTATCCCACAATTAGACCAAAGAAGGAATCAATGGTAGCGAAATCGATACCATCTCATCATAAATGTGTGAGGATCTCGACAAAACATGGCGGGCTGAGAGGGTCTGGTTTCGATACCAGTGAGGGCGTGTCTGCGGGTATGCCTGCTTATATGCTACCATTAGATTTACTGGCGTCAGCTGCCATTTCTTTGACCCACGAAGAGGAAGACAGTAAGAACCTGGACCCCAGTTTTTCCACAGTATTCACCTTGACCCCCAAATAAAAGAAATGGTACCAGATGGAAGATCAGCATTTTGAAAGAGAGAGAATAAAAGGGTGAGTAACAGTGACATATTCCCCCTTGCTTTATGTATATTTATGTAATCGGCACTTTACATATTTTATATTAATTATTGTAGCCTATATTCATTTTTATTTAAATTTTTTTTAATGTGTTTATTTACAATATTTGTCAGCAGACCCTGTGCGTATATTATGTTAATATTAGATAAGGATACGGTATGCAAAACGTTATAAAACAAACCAGCAGAAGAAGTACAGCGCACTGCATCCTGATTGCAATGTAAAATGTACTATTTTAATGGAAATCATTCATTACACCATTTTTTCTTCTATTTCTGCATTTATGTTATTTGCTAAGTGTGAAAAGAGGTTTGTCTCCAGACAGACCGTGTTTTACGAAATAAGCATTTGTGTTGCTCTCAAAATATGTGATTATTCATTGTAGAGTGCAGTGCCTGCGTCCTTTTCACCATGAGAGTAAAGCAATCAATTATCTTTATATAGCTAGAAAAAAAAACTGAAATTGTTTGGACATCACCAGATATCCTTGATTTAATTAAGAAAAAGACATGGATTAACAATGCTAGTTACAGTTTTAAAGGGAGGTAGTGGGAACAGAAATAAACGTTGAAAAGTAACAAGCCTATAACAAGTAAGTAAGAGACATTTAACGAACTTACATAACTATGAAACTAAATAATAATATGTTTTGTAATCCATCGTAAAAGAAAGGGTTTTATCCAAAGCGACTTAGATTTGTACCAATTTATACAGCAAAGCACATTTTAAAAAGGCGATTGCCTTCATCAATGTCCAACTTGCTTTCGTCAGATGCATTGCTTTCGGTTTCATACGGCTCAAATTGATATGGCTGTATGCCACACATACCAAAACGAGCCCACTTGCCATCATTGACACAACCATGAATTCTGCATTGTATCAGAAGATTCTAGAGAAGAATGTCAGGCCATCCGTCCGTGAGCTGAATCTGAACCGAAAGTGGGTCATGCAGCAAGACAATGATCCTAAATATAGAAGCAGATCTACAAAAGAATGGCTGCAGAAGAAGAAATTCTGCATTTAGAATGGCGTAGTCAAAGTCTAGAACTAAACCCCATCAAAATGTTATAGCAGGACCTGAAGCGAGCTGTCCATGCAAGGAAGCCCTCAAACGTCACAGAGTTGAAGCAGTTTTGTAAGGAGGAATGGGGCAAAATTCCTCAAAACCGACGTGAGACTGACCAACAGTTACAGGAAACGCTTAGTTGAAGTCATTGTGCTCAAGGGGGTGCCACCAGTTACTGAATGTAAAGGTTCACATACTTTTTCACACATGGATATTGAATGTTGAATCATTTGTGGATAAATGTTCAAAAAGTATTTTGTTTTTGTGGCCCAAATACCTAAAGCAAAAATATTAGAAAAAAATTATTAACATGATGTAAGTTTTTTGATTGTCACTGCAATGTTGTGTGCTACACGTAAATAATTAGTACACAGTTATAGTTATACAAAAAAAAATGTATTCATGTAAACAGGTGTCTAATTTTTGGGCTAGTTTGGGGCATTTATGTATGTATTACATGTGGATATATTATGAATAGTTTTGAAGTATAAATTATATTTTTAAGCAAAATACTAAGCTATATGATACACAACCCTTAGTGTTTACATCACTGTTGCTAAACATTGTAACAATAACATGCATCAATATCTGTGGATATGACATACATTCCATTACGAGTAGTGTATTACTTTGGGTTACAAACGTAGCACTTTCTAAAAGGCAGTCTGGTAAAAGGCATTATTGCAAATTAGGGTTTTACTTGATTAAGGAAAAGGAATGATTGATTGATTCGTATCTCAGGTGAATGTTTAGTAGTTACCAGGGATCCTAGTTTTCCGCAATAAAAAAAGCAATTCTCCAGAAAAAAAAAAAAAAAAATCTGCATTATTTTACAATTAAAATAAAAGGCTAAAATTGAGTCGTCGACCACAAACAGTACTATTGAATAATAGTTATAGTTAACAGTATTTATTGGTACACTTTCAAATTTGAAGGAAGTTACAAGAAAACCAGAGTGCCCTCAATCAATAATATAAACACTTGTACCATTTTACTTTAAACATTACAAATACATATTTGTAGTAATAATAAAAACTTAAAAATAGTATTTATATTAGTTTATCTCAAGTTAGCCTTTGTCACAAGGATAGCTATTTTCCAAACTCATTGACCCAATATTTAGGGGTGATTTTTATAATTTTCAGCATCTTTAAACAGCTTGTTGAGTCATAAAAGCACATTGGATACTGAAGAAATCTGCAGCTACGTTTCACTTTGAATGTGACACTGACATTGCGCTTCGTTCAGCCTTGAGCTCTGTACACTAGAAGCAGTTTTATTGAACAATTATGTTGTCTAAATTTAAAGCAAAATTGCCTGTGTTGATGATTATATAAGTTTATTGACATGGTTGCATTTTATGCCCCGCCCCAAGTGTAAAACAAAAAATTCTCTGACAGCACTGAAAATCTGTGTTTTTCTGCACTGTTTCGCAGCAAACAGATTCCTAGGATCCCTAGTAATTAAGCACATAAAACACAAAGTTACAATTGCAAATAATGTAGTTGCTATTTGTTACAATAGGGGATAACATTGTGATGTCGCAACTTATGCTCCTGATTGGGAAGTAGTGTGTGGGTTTTTGTAAAAGTAGCTGGCAGCCTTGTTCCCCAGTCCCGCCCTCCGTTAACAGGGGAAGTCAGGATCAGGAAGCAATCGGCGCAGTGCACAAACAAACTAGATGTTGATAAAGCCCTGGTGTATTAATACAAAAATAAGTTTTAAAAAAGTAAACATCAAGAAATAATAAAGACTAATGCGTGTTAAAAAGATTAAACTCCAAAGGAATTAACGCATTAATCACAGAAGTTAACTGTGATTAATTGACAGCCTTATATATATATATATATATATATATATATAGACCAAGATGGCCTTATTGTGGGTTTGTGCCCCTATGGAAACATGACCCAGAAACTGAAACTTGATTTTTTTTTTTAGCGCTTTATTTGCACACTTTATTTTAAACAGCAAAAAAAAATTAAAAAACTAACAAAGTAAATGTCTAGCTCTTCCAAGCACTTACTGCCGGTTCCCTAACTAACGTCCAGGAGAGCTAAGCTGTTTACTTGGCATAAAATACTAGAACACACCGTTCTACAAACAGAAGGTTCACTCAGTACATTTTTACACAAAGTACGGGCTCTTCACACAGCAGCAGCCCTGAATGAACTTTCTCTGGGATTGATATGCCCCAGAGAAACAGGTATAGGCAACTGGCTCTAATTTAACAATAACGAGGCCAACTGCCAAACCAATTAAACAATTAAGGCTGTCAGGGAGCTCTGTCAGGGACTGTGATATATATATATATATATAATATATATATATATATTATTATATACTATATATATATATATTATATGTATATTATATATGCAGACAAAAGCTGTTTTCGTAAACCCGTCAAATTTTTTCTCTTTTTGATGAAAAACTATAAAGTGGTTTCTATCATTTGTAATTGTTCTATTGAAAGATGTAAATTAAAGATTCAGCTTTATAATAAAACAAATTATTACATAACATGCATAAAACGAAAAATAACATGCAAAAAACTAGTTTCAAATTTATAACAAAAGTATCAGGGGATCCATACATTAATATTTTGTGTGCCCACCCTTTGCTTCCTTTATAGCTTGCAGTGTTTTTTTTGTATTTTGAAAACAGTTCCTGGCCTCTTTCCAGAGATATTTTGCCCAGTCTTCAATCCACACAGCTTTGAGTTCTGCAATTAACATTGGTTTCCTTTTTTTGAAGAGCAGCATTCAAGTCAATTCACAACATCTTGATGGAATTCAAGTCTGGGGACTGAGATGGCCAATCCATAAACGTATTTTTTTTCCAGAAATTCCTTTGTATACTTTGCAGAATGCATAGGGTCATTATCCTCCTGGAATACAAACTTCCGTCCAATAAGTCTTCTAGAACTGGGTAACAAATGAGAGTGCAAAGTGTCTTGATATTTTGCAGCATTCATCGATCCTTCTACAGTACAAAGGTTGACAGTGCCTGAGGAAGAAAAACAAGCCCATACTATCACACAACCTCCACCATGTTTAACACTGAGCATGATGAACTTTTCTTTAACTTCTTCTCTCTTCCTAGAAACATATTGTTGCTTTCTTTATGAAAAATATATATTTTGGATTTGTTTGACCATAAAGTTTGGTTGAAGAAATTATCAGGCTTATTCTATTCAATGGAAAATTTCAATCACTTTCTTTTGTGTATTGTTTTTAACAAAGGTTTGCATCTTGGTTTTCACCCATGGACATCCATCTTGTTAAGGTATTGTTAAATTGTTCGCTCATGAATTTCTTGACCATCTTTTCTCAATTCTTGTGTCAAATCATTTGCAGTAATCTGTGGATTTTGCCGGGCAGCTCAAACAATTCTTTTTCTAGATTTTGCAGAAATCTTTCTTGGTCTTCCACACCTGGAACTAGTTGCAGTAGGTTCTGTTCTCCTGTGTTTGTCAATAACAGCCCACACAGTGCTTTTCTGTAAACTAAGTCTTTCTACTATTTTTCTGGTGGTATTTTTGTATAGTTGTACTGCTGCCATGTTGAGATTGTTGCTGTATTCTACCCATTTTTGTTGCTTTTTTGAATCACAGATTTCTGATTTATTTTTCAGCATTTGATGATTATGCATTTATTTATTCTGTAATTATCATCAGTTGTTGGTTTTCAATCATGATAATTGCCAATAATTAGCAATGAATGGGTTTGATACAAAATATGTTGATTGCACAAATACTTTTGTCAGAGTATAAATTAGTTTTTGCATGTTATTTTTCATTTTATGCACATTATGTAATGATTTGTTGTTTTATTATAAATCTGAATCTCTACTTTAATTTATATCTTTCAGTAGAACAATTAGAAATTACAGAAATCGCTTTCTTTGTGTTTTTTTCTCATTTTTTTTAACTGCCCAAATACTTTTGTCCATTTTTTTGGGGAGGAGGAAACCTCTGGTGGTCCCGTCGGAGAGATGTCCCAAAGCCGGGCATACTAGCAATACTAACTTTGACATATGATATATCTTTGGAGTGAAGAGTGGATGTAAGAGTCTACAGTGGAAAACCAGTGGCCCATTTTGTTAAATACATATAGATACATATATAATTGTATTAACAGTATTTCTTTTATGCATATAAAGTATATTTGATCAAAAACATTATTATTTTCCCAATACACTTGTCTTGGCAAGAAAATAGGGTTTCTGAAATCTGCTTGAACAGGCAAATTTTTAGAAACAGAGGTCAGGCTTAGTCTAAGAATGACACAGTTAAATAAGGCTCTTATATTTAACATGTTCATTGTAGCTTAAATTTCAATGAAAATAACTGAACTGACTACTGTATGCCTAGTACTTTCATACAAGGGCTTATGATAAACCCTTCAGGCTTTGTTCTATACTTATTAACATGTCTGTAAAAGTAAGTAATCTGAAAAGTTGATATGCTGCTCAGAGGGAATATGTTGTAGACCCAAGTTAATATAATCACACAAAAAGTTGCTGTTATATATATCAAATAACATCTCTTTTAATAAACATATAAACTTGTATTGTATTGTATTATAGCAAGGATCCTGTGAACTTTAGTTCACCTGGCTTTTTGGAGAAAGGGGTTGAAAGAGAGAACTATGCTATCATGTTTCAATATTTTTGGAAAGAAGTTATATCCAATTAATTTTGTATGTTGTTATGTAACTCAAATTAGTTGACTGGATCCTTCTAGAATATATTATTAACTCAAAGATAAAAACTGTCAAGGCAGATTGATGATCAGATTTTATTATTATTATTATTATTATTATTATTATTAATAATAATAATTTCTTAACTGACTTAGAGCTGTATACAAAAAATACATATAAAAAATGACAGTATAATTTAGAGCAAGATACAAAATAGAATGACTTCAGTCCTAATAATTTGATATCAGGGCAGTTCAAGAGCAGATAACAGTGTTGATAGTTACATCAGGGTTAGATACAAGTGCAAGTGAAATACAAAATACTACAGATTGGGTTAAGTGCAGGATTAAATACAGTAAAATAGGGAGCATATAAGTGCAAGTTAAAGTGCATTAAAGGCAGAGTGATAGATAGTCCAAAAGGGAAGAGCTGAGTTTTACAGGTGTTGTCTGAAGAGGTGTGTCTTGAGGAGGCACCAGAAGGTGGTCAGGGACTGGGCAGTCCTGACATCTGTATGAAAGTCGTTCCACCACTGCGGGGCGAGGGTGGAGAAGTAGCGGGCTCTGGAGGCAATGGGGCGTATAGGAAGTACAGCCAGTCTTCTAGTGCAGGCAGAGGTCGGGTGGCGTGAGGGTCTGGAGGAGCTGGGTGCAGTCTGGTCAAGGCATCAGCCAAGAGTCTTGAACTGGATGCAAGCAGTGATCAGGAGCCAGTGGAGTGAGCGGAGCAGTGAAGTAGCATGGGAGAAGCGAGGCAGGAGGAGATAGCAGACAGAAAGGTAGAGATATGGGTGGGGATGATGGGGTTAGAAGAGGTTAAGGAGAGGAAGGTCTTAGCATCACCAGCTTAAAAATGCAACAGAAGGGTGGCGGACACAGGGAGGCCGGCCAGGAGGGAGTTGCAGTAGTCTAGGTGGGAGGGTACCAGAGCCTGGATGAGGAATTGCATGGAGTAGTTGATGAGGAAGGGTCGGATTCTTTGTAGGTTGCTCAGGAAGAAACGGCAGGCGCATGCTAGAGTGAAGATGTGCTGGGAGTATGAGAGGCAGGGGTCCAGGGTTACTCAGAGGTTCTTGGCTGAGTAGGAGGGACAGAACATGATAGATTCCAGAGGAATGGAGACAAAGAGATCAGAGGAGGGTGAAGATGAGCAGGGTAAGAAAAGGAGATCAGATTTGGAGAGGTTGAGTTTGAGATGATGCGAGTGCATCCAGGAAGAGATAGCAGACAGAAAGGTAGAGATATGGGTGGGGATGATGGGGTTAGAAGGGGTTAAGGAGAGGAAGGTCTTAGCATCACCAGCTTAAAAATGGTATGAGAAACCATAAGATGTGATGAGGGGGCAGAGCAGTGCCAGAGATTCCCAGTTCAGCATGAGATAATAGGAAAATAGAGTGATCGACAGTGTCAAAAGCAGCAGAGAGATCAAGGAGAATTATGACAGAGTAGAGAGAGGCAGCACGGGCAGAGTTTAGCGAAACCAGATTGGAGCAGAGAGTGGTTAGACAGGAAAGCAGAGAGCTGGCGGTGTACTGCCCACTCGAGGGTTTTAGAGAGGAAGGGTAAGAGGGACACACAGCGGTAGTTCTGGAGGGAGGCGGGGTTGAGGGTAGGTTTTTTGAGGAGGGGGTGATAGAGACTTGTTTGAAGGCAGAGGGAAAGAGGCCAGAGAGGAGAGAGATATTGAGAAGGGAGGAGATGAAGGGGTAGAGCAGGAGCAGCAGCTTGAAAGAGGTGAGTGGGGAGGGGGTCCAGGGTGCACGTGGTGGGTTAGTGACTCTGGAGGAGGGAGGGGAGGCCAGAGACTGAGAGGGGAGTGAAGGAGGAGAAGGATGGTGAGTTAGTAGGGGAGACAGAGGGTGTTGGAGTTGGAGTGGGAGGGGGTGGAGGTGAGAAGTGTTAAAGAGTTTGCAGATATTTTAGAGGAGAAGAAAGAGGCAAAGCCATTAGTGGAGATAGAGGAGGGAGGAGGAGGAGGGGGGAGGGTTTTAGGAGAAGCTCGAAAATAGTTTCCAGGGGTTGGTAGTGGAGGATTTAGCAGAGGAGAGAGTAGAGGAGAAGGAGGAGAAGAGGAAGAAAGAGCAGAGGTTACGGAGGGAGGTGACAGTGGGGGTAGGTGGAGTAGGGAGAGAGAGGAGAGACAAAGAAAAAGAGATGAAATAGTGATCAGAGAGATCCAGAGGGGTGACAGAGAGGGTGGAGGCCCTGGAGAAGGTAACTGCCAGCTTTGTCGCTAGGAGGGGATGGAGGGAGAGAAGTTGAAGGAGTGAAGGAGAGGAAGGAATCTGGCAGTGGGTGGGTTGGAGAGATGGATATTGAAATCACCAAACAGGACAGTTGGGGTAGACAGAGAGGGAGGGAGAGGGACAGTAAAGTTCATCGAGGTAGTGAGTGAGAGGTCCAGGGGGATGGTATAGTACAATTAGAAGGAGTTGACAGGGAGAGGTTAGATGGACAGCGTGAAATTTAAAGGTGTTACCAGAGATTGAGGAGAGGTCAGATGGGACACAAAAGAGTAAGGAGAGAGAGAAGACCAGTCCCACCTCCCCGTCCAGTGAGACGCAGAGTATGGGACAGGACATAGAGAGGACAGGGCAGCAGTAGTTACAGTGTTATCATGAGAAGGCCAGGTTTTCAGTGAGAGCATGAAATCTAGAGAGAGGTGGGAGGCAATGGCAGAGATTAAATCAGCTTTATTAGCAGAAGAGTGACAGTTCCAGAGGGCACCAGTGAGAGTGCGGGAGAGGGAATGGGTTAGGATGGTTAGGGGAGCAGTGGCGGAGAGAGAACAGAGGACTGGAGTGAGAGGACAGAATAACAGGAATGACAGTATTAGCAGGATAGGTGAGACTGATAGGTACAGTAGTAGTAGGAGCAGGAGTGGTGGGGGGAGGGTACAGACTTGTGTAACAGTTGGCGTCTTCCAGAGCACTGCTAGGTTTGGATTTTCTCCAACAGCCTCTCCTTGCAGATCTCTCCTCGCTGGACTCCTACAGTTAGACTCCCGGCTCTTTGGTAGAGAGTCTGTTCAGTTGGCCGCCGCTTTGTGATTGTGCACAAATAAGCTAGCTGTCTATTATACTAAACTGCACTAAAGACAATACTTAAGCAATACAATAGTTTCAATGCACTTCAATGGGATCTATGGATGGGACGGTATAAAATTTGCATGGTATGATAACCTTAAAAAAATATATATCTTTGTAACCTTAATATCACGGTGTACAGTATATCATGCAAGTTATAAAATAAAGGCTTAAATGAAGAAAGACTAATGTAAATCACTAAAATTACTGTAATTCACAAAAATAAAACCAACAAATCACACTTCCTTTCATGGAATGATTTAAACATTTGGTATTTAGCATTTTACTATGCCAAATAACTTGGTATGTTTCTTTTTTATAAAGACAATAGGAATTGAAAAAAAAATAAATAAATTGTACACTCTCAATGTTATACTACAACAGTATTAAGATCTATTATTTGCTCAAAATGACGTGGTGCTGTTTGTTAAATTTTTTAAAATTATTAATTTAAATAAATAAATAAATACTTTGTTTAGCTGATGGTAAATAGAATTGGGAAATGATCGGTCTTTTGCTTAAAACACAAACATGTACCACAGGTTATTATTTACGAGCAGAGATGAGTTGTTTATTTTTTAACTGGATAAATAAAATATGTATCGCAAAAAAAATTGTATTTTAATACTAAAACATGTTATTGATTTTATAGCTACACGTCACGACATTGCACAAGTAAGCTTCCAATGATTATTACACATGTGGAGTTTGTAAAAAAAAGATTTCTTCACTTACCTAAGAAAATTGGAATACTGTAACTTCTTTAAACAAAACTATGTTGATAATAAGTAGGCTATCCTGCTGCAGTCACGGGTCTGTGCTAATTTTATTTGAGACATTGGTCGTGCTCTTATAGCGCAGATTTCCGCAGTTCTGCACAGTGCTGCACAGAATCGCAGAGGTGTGCTGTAGACGTCACTCAGCACCCACAGAAATCTGTGCAGATTCTGCATAGCCCAGCACAGCTTTGAAATGCTACTGTGGGAGGCTGGTGGCGGCTGTGAACCAAATTGATGATGCAAAGAGCACGAGTGACCTACTAATCGTAATGCAAATAACAACTAAAACTGCTAACACCTTGTTAGCGGAGGCAAACGACATTTTATCATTATACAATGAAGCCGTGAACAGCTTTGTCAACTGTTATTCAATTACATCAAACTGACTGTTAATAATTCAGACAAATGTAAATATAGCAGGTTGAAAATGTGTGCTCTGCTGCAAGGTTTAGAGGAGGTGTTTCTTTAAAAGCTGCGTGTGACGTCAGAAAGAACGCAGCCAAGAGAAGCAAGCTCTGGGTAACAGAACGCCGCAATTGAAACATGTATTCTGTGTCATTTACAGTTTCCTTCAAAACCATAATCAAAATACAGTATCAGTTCACAAAAAGATCTTCCTCAGACACTTTGTTAAGGCTGCAAGTACCAACGTTTGATTTAGAAGACACGTGTTTGCAATTGAAAAATGTGTTAACCGTTGTATAAAGGAATTATGATAATTGAGGTGTAGAATAAAATGAACGGTATTAATACCATAATGTACCTAAACCATAGTAATGTGAGAAACCAGTATATCGACCCATCCCTATTGGGATCACACAACTACAAAATGATGTGTGGAAACCAATCAAAATCAACCTCCATTCAATTTAACCACAATCACCTGATACTAATCACAAACCGTATATCACCTAATTAAAACAGCACCACTTTTATAATGTTACTTAAATACAGCTTATTTTAAGAGTTGGAGTTAGGCCACTAGTAGCCACTAGGAGAGATTTGGGAAAAGGTCCTCACTCTACCTGTCCTCGCTCTGACTGCCACAGCTCAGACTGCCCTTGGAGGTGTGGCCTTTAGACAGCTGGATACAATCTGAATACTTTAGAAAATGAATTCCTCCAACCAGCTAATGTAGTTACATCAGCATTCAATTGTACTTCCCAAAATCACTAGTTTCTTCCTTCTGAGTACCATCAGCAAAATAAAATCCTAACGTATTATTGGTGGGAAAATCCTACATAAGCCCAGTGCAAGACCCCATTCAATACCATTGATCTTGATCTTGCAAGCTGACGTGGTCCATGCTCTGAGGGTCTCTGAAAAATCGATGTTAGAGTCTGCCTTTTGAAGACAGTTTTTATTTTTCAATATACCCTACACTACACTTCCATATACTGGACGGTAAGCATATATTTTAATTTATGTCTTAAGAGAGTGATAAGGAGTGTTGTAGGAGTTAGCGGTGGGCGCTTTAGGTTTTTGTATTTTATAGCCTGAATAAGCATATGATGACCATATTTGTATTACTGTATTGTAATGTACACCATGACCAGGTGCTATAATGTTTGGCCTTAACATTGGAAGACAAGTGTAACCTAACCAATTAAGCATTACACACAAAAGACAATATTCCTCCATCCAGGAGAGCAACCACCAAGAAAAGGTGTTATAACCAAACCTCACCCAGGACAACTGGAAGCTGCTAGAGACTGGAAGATGCTGGCAGATGTTGGTCAACGGCTTATTTTTCCACCTGAGATTGCCACCACTAACCCTCGACCAGACATTGTCTTGTGTTTCTGGATCAGCATGCCTTGTTCATTTGGTAGAGTTAACAGTGCCATGGGAGGATTTTGTGGATGAGGCGTATGAGAGGAAGAAACTTCGGTATGCTCAACTAGCTGCTGAAGCGGAACAACGAGGATGGAGAGTCCGAGTTTACCCAGTGGAGGTGCGTTGTTGAGGATTTGTGGCACACTCTACAACCCGGTTTCTCAGAGATGTCAGGTTTAGTGGCCAAAAGTTGCATCGCGCTGTGAAGAACTTATCTGAAGCAGCAACTGGCTGTGGTTGTGATGGAAAGATTCTTGACGGGGATCTCAAGCACAATAAAAAGAAAGCAACGTGGATATACGGGTAAGTAAGCTTGGCTGAGTTGAGTGGTGGACAGAGTGGGGTGATGAGCTGGGTACGCAAAATAAGCTGATCCCTGGAGCCAGCATTACACTTCAGCCATCAACACCAGGCAGAAGGATAGCTACATCATCAGATGGTAAGAAACACAAATGGATGGAGATGCAGATGGAGCACATTAGTTTACTTTTTCTGTAAAGCTACATCTTAGTTGGCGCTTATCTTGGTCGAAAGCCAAGTTCCAATCAGCATGAAGTTTTAACATCTACTCTCATGTAATAGAAATCATAACCTACCTAGGTAAAATATGTAAATTCTCTGTGATTTAAGTAGACATCTGTGGAAGGGCAGAAAAGCCTTGCATGTAATCAGTGGGGCAGGGCAAAGCCCTACTGATGAATGCAGTATTTTGGGCTGTATTACGGTTTGAAATGAATTATTCATTTAAAAGAATGGTTTGTGGGTTTATTTTAAAAGGGAATGGTTTGTTGTACTTGTTTGATTTGAAAAGAAATGTATTATTGTGGGTTTATTTAAAACAAAGACGATGCTTTGTTATTGTTTGGCATTGTGGATGGGGTTAAAGCCCCATCCCTGCAAACACGTGCAGAATGTGGCCATCTCTAAATTGATTAATTTGTTGTTAATTCGGAGATGGCCACACATATATATAAGCATGTTTTTGTGTGTTTGTGTGTGTGTGTGTTCAGGGTAGGTTGTTGAAAGGAGAATTAAAAAATTAGAAATAAAAGTAAAAAGAAGAAAAGTAAACAATTGCTACGCATGATGGAAAGACCTCTGTGAGCAGTTTATTCTCTTTTTGTCTAACATAACCTTTTTATTTGTGTTGATTTAATAAATATGCGCATCAGCGCTTTCAACCCGTAGTTACCTGAGTTTGTGTGTCAGCTTCCTGGTCTGGGGATGTCACCACAAAGCCGTACTCCCACAACCCCTAATTATAACACTTGGCTATTTCACAATACCAAAAGCTGGGGTTCCTGCCTAGCTTGAAATGTCTAAGGAAAGTGTTATATTGTACGAAACAGAGACAAAACAGTGTTGTTGTAGATTAACTCTAATTAACTCAGAATTCCCATATTTGAACATGCACATGAACATGTTGTGTTTTATTGCGTGTTGTTTGGTAACCTTAAATCAGAATTTAAAACCCAATATATTAATAGAAAGGTCTGAAATAGCTGTTTCCAATTATATAATTAGTTAACTAGTGGAAAATAAAAAAATAAATATGTAAGCCACGCCCCCCCATAAAAAAACAAAAAATTATTAATTCATTTTTTTTTTTTCTTATTAACTGCTAATATTGACCACTTTCCAAGTTAGATTGAAATTTTATGAGGAATTCAAATAAAAACACAGTTTTCAAACATTTTTTACAGAGCCATTTTATGGAAGTTGGACGGACTAAGCAAAAAGTACTTTGTCAAGTCTTATGCAAAACATTTTACACTGAAAATATACAAATACATACAAGTGAAAATGCTGTTGTTTTTTCTTACTATTAAAAGTATTTTTCTTACATTTACTAAAGTGCATGAAAAGCACATTATTTTATTTTCAGCATACACTGTAAAATAAATAAGCATGCAGCAAACACATCCAAGCCAGCATGTCCATGTTGGTCCCATAAGGGTTGTATGTGGGTTAAACGGGGCTCAGTTGGGTTTGGGTTCTGAATGGGCTTTTTTTCTGGGTTTTGTATGGGTCCTAGTTGGGCTCTACAACTGAATCTCTCAAGATAACTCTTATTAATGTGAACACCTGTACTCCACGTGGGCCCTAAATGGGATAGCCCAAATGATCTAAAAAGAATGGTCCCGCAAGGGCCCTATATGGGCTATGTAGTATAATCTGGATTGCTGCTTGTGTCTTTGTGTAACATTATAAAACAAAATAATCCTATAAATTGTCTGGATAAAGGTGTCAGAGAAATAAATACATACATTGATAAATTAATTAAAATGATATATTAATCAACACATATTTGTTTATTTTATAATAATAATTAGTAATATTACAACTAATAATAATAATAAAATCATAATAATATGCATTTTGCATGTTATTTAACCAGTCTTGAACTGAACCTTTAATTGTACAAACGCCAGATAATTTAATGTGATGTAATTGTACCAATTGTAAGTCACCCTAAATAATGGCGTCTGCTAAGAAATTAATTCATAATAATAATTAATAAAAAGGTTCACATTTTACATTTACATGGTTACAAGAAACATCACATGGCATTTCCTGTTATTCGTTAATGTATTGATTTTTAAAATTGTACCATAAAGTCTTGACCCATAAAGTCTTGAATTGAGCACCAATTTGTATTGACTGTGTATCTCCTCAATCGCCCTCTTAGATAACAGGGTGCGCTCAGCCAATCACCTGGTAAGACACCCCACACTAGCTCGAAAAAGGTGTGACAAAGATCTCTCTCTTCACATCGAAGTGATCTTAATAAGAGGTGGGTAAAAATAACTGTTGAATTAAAAATTATACAGAATTAAATTGTTAATCAAAATGCCAGGCAACTGTAAAAATTGTGTTAATTGGTCAATGTCTTACTTTTTTCGATGGCTGATGAAGATAAGTTGAATTTTCTAAGGTGAAAAAAAAAATAAACAACCAGAAGTAATAATAATCCCTGGAGCCACACGAATAAATAATAATGCCGATATGAAATAGTGACAAGTATAATTATTGTTTGTTATATTATATTCATTATCAAAACGTTGGTTAATAGAGTAAGTCGTTTAATACTGTCTGGTGATTTAATTTAATAGATTTACATAATGCAGATTGAGGTTTTAAATTTTTAAAAAAAGTCTTATTTCAAAAACAATTCAAGATTGTGTAAATCCGATAGGCTTTTGTAGTAAATTAACTGCAGTTTTATTACGATTGGTTTCACTGATACAGTCAACGGGTCATTCAACCTTAACCTCTGGTAAAGTTATAATTGGTTTCTCTTGCGGAAACAACTGAAACGGTAGTTTAACATTATTATGGTTGTTATTTATATTTTCTAGTACTGCAATTTCATGATTTCTTACATTTGGATTTCTAATCTGTACAGTTTCCGAAAGAAAAAAAAACAACTATTTACCTCAGATTTTAACGGACATTGGCACGAGACATTCTCTGCTTTATATTGTATTGGCACTACAGGGAAAAAAAATCCATTACACAATGTTTGTTTCAACATGTTTGTTTCACACGATAACTTTCAAATTAAAATGTACTGTACATAAAGGACATGCATGAGTATATAGATAAGATTTGTGATACACAACTCATTTTGACTGTAAATTGATATCATTCATGTATCGAAGCCGGCGGCTTGACAACCTTTGGAGTAAACAAGGGGCGCGTTGGAAACGACTTTAGACGGCATGCAAGCACGTTCGGTGAATTAAAGGAGCCATGAATTAATGTTGATTAAGGAGGAAAAACTGGGACAATACTTTTAGCGTTTCTGATAGGGACAAAAACATAAGACTAAAGGCAAACAAATGCAAGACTATATAATGTATAATTTTAAGGTGGGTTGTGTGAAAAAGGATTTTCCATAATCTGTGTTCATGACTCTAAACCTAGACAGAAAAAAGAAACCTCTGTTATTGTTGTGTATTATTATTTTAAAAAACCTTTAATTTATGATTAGACAATTTGTCCTTTTTATTTTTTCTCCTATCCCGCCAGTTTTCTACTTGTTGTTGTTTACACAGATGCAACTGTTTAATACTGTGTAACTGCTATTAGTCATGCCAACAAAGAAACTTTGAATTGAGACAGTGAGAGACAGAAAAGTGACAGGGAGAGAGAGAGACAACAGAGAGGGAGAAAGAGAGGGACAGCCAGCACCTCCTTAGGTTTTATTCTTTATTCTAAGGTAGGCAAATAAAATATATATATATATATATATATATATATATATATATATATATATATATATATATATATATATATATATATACAGCATAAATTAAAACATTAGTTCTTATTTTCGGAATATACAAAACTGGAACCATTATTGTAATGTTAGCTTGCGTAAGTTCAGGAGGCGTGTAGCAAGGGGGTTTCCAATTTCCTGTCAATTAGTTCCTATTTACTATTTAAGCCCTGATCACTTGTACCTTTTGCTGTCTAGCGTTTCGTTTTTGTAGCCCACGCTCAGACGCCGTCTTTTCGTGTTTCTCCGATAATCTACACTTCGTTGCCTTTCACTGGAGGTCAATTCTCTGCGCAGCGCTCCCAAGATATTATCAAATATTTTCCTACCTGCTCCGGTGCTGCTTCTCATCATTCAGCTTCTCCGTTCGGCTGCAGGAGCTCCTGCGTTAGTCCTTCCTGCTCTTTCCAGTCTCCAGCCAGCAACAGCACCGTTCAACCGCAGTTCCATTTCTCATCTCATCCGTGTCTTTATTAGACAAACTGGCCCTCCATTAAAATCTCTAAAGCTCCTTCAACAAGACATCGATATTCCCGCCGTCAGCGTTTGCCTTGCCATCGCTCCTATTTAATCCACCATAAAAATCTGTCAGCTGAACATTCCTTCTCTCTTTGCTTGCAATCAAGCGCCCCTCCTCCGCTCCCAGAGCCAGCAAAAATTATTGTTCCTTCATGGGATCCTGCTCTGAACTTCTATTGGCTACCTTCAACGTTTTAGGGACCTGTCCATTCAGTTTCATGCTCCGTTTCGCCGTGTGGCGGCTCGTGCTTTCGACTCGTCACAATAAGATTCAACAACACTGCTGTTTTGCAACTTTTTCACCAGCGCTTCTCGGTTCGTGGCTATCACGGCAACGCCCTCGTTGTGTGACTGCGGGGAGTGGTAAAGTAACCATGGTGACCAGGCAGCTTAATCTGCACTGCGAGCTCCCTACTTTGGTGCTGCGGTTTTCTGGCTTGCTTGGTGCTGGGCTTTTACATCCTGCGAGGGCTCGTTCAACTCGTCGAATTGTGACATCTAAATACTGCGTTAATGTATTCATATACATGACGGTCCTAAAACATGTAACGAAGATATTAAAATCTAAAAAAGTACGCAATTGTTGTTTTACATTGACAAGGATTTTAATCACAAAAAACAAGTATTCTACCGGGCTTCACTCATGCCAATGGTTAATTCTAATCATAACCGCTAGATGGAAGTGTAACACTATAAATTTTATACAGTCTCTAAACTGGTTTGCTATCACTGCGAAGCTCACACGCTCCAGTTTATGTTGTCATTCTGAAGGATTTACAGGAGACCTCCTCCTCAACCTTTTGCAGCAATTGACATTCTCCAATTTCAACAGTTCCCCTCTTCAAGGACCTGGTCATGAAGCAACCTTAATCAGCTGTTTGAGATGCTCAGTATCTACCATCATAGTAACGTCCTGTTTTCCTGCATCACGCATCCATTCCTGTGACTGATTCCCGTTCCCAGATTCGTGTTTTCTCATCTGGCGCTGCTCCTCCAGTCCGACCAGCTTCATCAAAAGTCATCATTTCATCAACGCGAGCCGCTAGTCAGTCATGGAACCATGTCCTACGACTTATCAATGTTTCAGTCAATGTCTTCCTACCCCCAATAGACAGTAAACTGCTTTCGACCAATCACCAGGTTTTGCAGACACCTCAGAGCAACATATTCTTCATCCTCTCTGGTTCTGCAGCTGTCTCAGATCTCTGCAATCTTCATCTCTGCCCAAAAGCAGCCCCATCTCTGGCTCCATCTAAATCGGTCTTAACACCGAAAGACCAATATCTACTGCATTCGGCAGATCCCTACTCTCTGCAGAAGACCACCCCACTCTACCGACGGTAGTCCTCCGTCCCTATTCCAGATCTCTGCTTCAGCAAATCTCTGCTCTCACAGCTGGGCCTCTGCACACTACTGACAGCATTCCATTGTTTTCTTCTTCAGACCTCTGCTCTGTTCAGCAGATCCCACCCTCTACTGTTAATTGCTCCTCACTACAGCAGATCTCCATTCCCTCTTCAGATCTGTTCACTACTGCAGCTGCAAAGTTGCTCTAGTTTACTGTTGAAGTCTGCCGCTGCACTTCTCCAGAGCCAACAATGCTCCAGCCTTCCTCCAATACACAGATCGTGGCAGTATTCCCACAATAAAGGCTAACGCTAATCAATATACGGCACTTCTTCAGCAATCCTATTCCTCCCAAATGTTACAGCATTAATACTTGGTTTGAGATGTGGTATGAGACTGGAAATCTGTCTTGATTATGAGTTAAAGTTTTCCACTATTAAGAGAATAACTGGCGTTGCGAAACCCAAATCTCTGAATGTGAGTTTACCTTTTCCATTTCAAGCAGACATGATAGTAGCAAACCGCTGATCGATCCTGTATTAACTAACACATAGAAAAGCAGCATCTCATCCTTGCCCTCATTTCTAGAACATGGGGCGCAAAGGAGCCGTGCTTCCCCAGTAGCCGATTCATGTTCGTTCAGCCCAGCTGCCACCTCAGCCCTCAGTTCCAGCTCTTCTTCTGCCTTTACTTTCAGTATCCAAGTTCAGTCACTTGGTCCCATTTTCCACAACCCCCATCCAGAATCCTCAGCTTCTCCATATGCTATTTAACTGAAACCTACTCTCCATAACCCCCTTCAATCTGCTCAGCATTACATGTCTGCAGCCCTCTACCTGCTGCAGCCTGCTCAGCGTCTTCAATCCCCTGAGCCCAGATTTGAATAATCATAGCCCTTCAATCAAAACCTGGCTCTCATGTTCCATGCTAGGGATTCTCTCCAACTCCCTCCAGTGTCTCCATATTCAGCATTCTGTCTGACCCTCTGTGGGATTCTTAAGAGCTTTCCCCCTGCCTCACCTTCCCATCTGTCTATATCAAAATATATTCTCCATTTGCTAATTTCCGCTCTTCTGAAAAGCCATTTCTCCTCCTACAATGATTTACCCATGGAGATCAGCTGCCTCTCGGCCACCTTCCATGCTTACTCCATCACTTAGCTGCGTACCTCAGGACGGATCAATTCAGTGCGGTCGGTCCACTCACACGTCAAGTATCAAGTTCCCTATCTCCCTTTTAAAGGTATCTCCACAGCAGGAACCCCCCCCCCACTTCCCTCCTCAGACCATCTGTTCATTGATTCCTCTCACACCTATCATCACTTGTCTCGTCTCGAGCAGACCTCCCTCCATTTCTCCGCCCCTCCCCCCAAGCAGGCCTCCTTCCTGTCCACCCTCGCCTCATGAGTAGGCCTCCCTCCTCAACTGCACCCTCTCCTCCAGAGAAGGCCTCCCTTCTCACCTCCTTGCATGGCTCCCTCCTCTCCACCCTCGCCTCTTCGCAGGCCTCCCTCCTCTCCACCCTCTCCTCCAGAGCAGGCCTCCCTCCTCTCCTCTAGAGCAGCCCCCCCCACCCCACCTCAACTCCCCCTTTCCCCCCCAGCCTGATCATGAATGTGGGGGAACTGGTCCTCCTCTGCAATGGATTCCTACATTCATTCATCTTTCCCTGATATAGTTGCTGCTTCTTCTAAAAATGCTAGAATCATTTCTACTCTTCGGAAAGGCTGCTTCTCCCCCTACGAGGATATACTCACGGAGACCATCTGCCTCACAGCCTTCTTTGGCTTTCTCAAAGCTCCGAATTCACAGTTCCCTCAGCTTCTTGCTTCTCCTTGGTGGATATTCTTTTTTATGTGACCAGTCTTCTATTTCTAACTCCTATTTTCTTATTTTGGCTGCGCACTTCAAAGACAGACCAACCCTGGTGCCGTCAATTCATTTAGCTTTCAAGGACCAAGTCTGCTCTCTGCCCTTTCAGCAACGTCAAGGACAGGCCTCCCTCCTCAGCTATTTACCCCATTCCTTCAGTATCGGTGCAGCCACCTCCGCTGCAAGGGCCAGCATCAATCAGAGCCTGATCAAGACCAGTGGCATGGTCCTGTTCTGCAGTGGATTCTTATGTTCATTCATCTCCCTCTGACATAGTTGCAGCCCATTCCAAAATATTGCTAGTATGCCTGAAGTGGGGGCTACCTGTCTGCCGGAGCCACTAGAGGTTTTCCCCTAATTAGCTTCAAGGGTTTTTTTCCTCTCCACTGAGCAGCAGGTATACACATAGTCATATCCTACTAAATTTACTAACCAGTCTCCCCTTTGTCCTTCTAGTCTTTTGTTTCTGTTATGCGCTGGCATGTGCTCTTTTGTTTGTCTCATGGTGTGGGTGATTTGGTGGAGTGCCGGGGGTCCATCCTTTGGGGGGCAAGTGATCTCACTTCCCCGACCTCAGGGCATGGCTTCATAACCCTTGACCTTCAGGGGGGTTCTCACCGTGTGAGTCAGAGCGGACCCCTGGCCACACTCTGTTCTTTCGCAGCTCCTGCGCTTATCTTGTCTCAGTTTGGGACGTGGCTACTCATGCTCGAGTCCCATACTAACCTTTTTCTTATCTCAGATCTCAGGCAGCATGAAGTCTCAGCCAATTGGGGGTCTAAAGAGCGCCCATTTACAGAAGTCTCAGATGCTGGGTACCTCTTCCTCTCTATGTCCTTTCGTGTCCCAGTCTTCCGGGACCATCTTCCTCTGAGGGGCGGCTCTGCGAGTCTTAACCCTCATATATGTTTTTGGTTGCTAGGTCCGTCAGCCATGAACGTGTCAGCATTGCCGCCCTCAGTCGGTGACCACTTTTGTATCCTGTTTCCGGTTGCTAGGCCTTCAGTCCTGAGCTCGTGTTGGCATCACCGCCCTCAGTCAGTGACCACTTCTGTATCCTGTCTTCGGTTGCTGGGTCCTTCGCCCCTGGGCTCGTGTCATCATCGCCGCCCTCAGTCAGTGGCCACTTTCTATCCTAGCTTCCATGTCCAGCTTCACTGGTCTGCTACTAGAGTGGGCCTCGCCTGCTCTTCTATCCTAGGTCCGGTTCTTTCTAGCCGGCACTCTGTCCTACTAACCGCTCCCTTCTGCTTCTTCTGCCCTATCTCTACCCCTATCTCTACCCCCAGCTCACGCCTCGTGAAATTGTTGTTAATAGAAGCAGTAAAAAATATATACCATAGCAAAAATGTATTCTTGTGTATACATAATGTTAGAAACTATTTGAAACCTATATATTTCATATCCTGTCTCATACTTACTCATTTTTATGGAGCCTGTTAAGCCTACTTACAAGTCGTATGTTCTTTGCAGAAAAAAATGGAAGATTACTGAAAGTGTTGTCCGAGGACCAAGCGCAGAAAAATCTAAGTTACACTAGCAGGCCATTTATCGATTGTAGAGGCTGCAGCTGGTACTGAAAGTAGCACACTTAAGAAGGACTTCACATCCAGTATATCAAAGCAGGACTCATGTACAGTGACTCTAGACATTTTGCATGGTACTGCAACAACGACAACTACACAACACAAGCTTTCTGAAATTCCCACAATGGAGAGTGCTGATGATGACAGTGATAATGCAGCTAATAAGGACTGTGATTATGATGCCACACCCAATATCAGGGAGTGGCATTTAGTGGAATGTATTGTTTTAATTATTTTTGACATCCTGACCGCTTTTTTACACTTTTGAATTTCAGAGCAGTTTCCAAGATGGGGTCCCAGGGACCCTTCAGAGGAAATTCAGAACTACATTTCCCATCAGCCCCCAGTGCACATACAGCTGCATCCAGAATTATTCACACCCTTGATTCAATGTTACAAAAAGTTGGTTATAGCAACAACAAAAAGTGTACATATTTAATTTCTTTTGCATAAATCCATGCAAACATGAAACATTGTCAGTCTCTTTTTATATTCTCAAAAACATTTCTGTCCAAAGTTATTGCATTTGTTTAGGAGTGTGAATAATTTTGAAACTTCAGTTTTTGAAATAACATGCAAATATGTTAAGACAAACTGTAAAAGTCCAACACTGAATGTCTGAAAATATTATTTATATGTTTTCATTCATTTATGCAGCAAACACTGAATGTACACTTGCATTTATTTGCTAAAACCCATTCTAGTATATGAAGGGTGTGAATAATACCGGAGGTAGCTGTATGTATTATGGGGAGAATGGGAAATATAGTTCTGAAGTTTACCTGTAGGGGTATCTGAGACGCCATCTAGGAAACTGAACTGAAATTTAAGAAGTGTAAAAAAGTGCACCGGATGTCATTGTGAATAAAAGAAAATGTAAACTTTTAAGAAAAGCTCTAATTATTACATGTAAAGCAAAATAAAATACTTTATTTTGGAGACTGTGGTTTAAATAATTATTTGTACAGTTTGGTTTCTAGTAATTCATAACAGTATTGTTTATTGATGTTTTTACTACCGGTATTTTAAGTACACTGCTAGTACACTCATGCTACTATTGCCATTTTTAGTACATTATTGGTTTTATATGTGCATTACTATTGGTGTCCGTGTTATATTTGTCAGCTTGCATATATTTGAGTTTTAATTACCATTCATTGCATCAGGGGCCCAGCAAAAAAAAATCTTAAGTGTTTCTCTGTACTCTGCAGGCTGAGTAGCCAGGGTGAGGCACATTTTGACATCCTGAACCCATATTTAACTCTATGCAGCTACACTTGGGGCCCATGTGGAGCCTGTGGACAAAATCAGCCAGGTCCAATGAGGGTAGCCCAATTTGAGCCCATAATGCAGCCCTCCTTATGGCCACATGGGCCCCAATTCAAAATGTGGGTAGTACATACATGTGGCCCATCCTGAACCCATATGTAACCCTCTGGGCAGCCATACTTGGGGCACATGTAGAGCCTGCGGTCAAAATTAAGTGGGTCCAACACGGTTAGCCTAATTAGAGCTCATAATGCAGCCCTCATTAAGCCCACATGGGCCCCACTTCAAAATGCTGGCTGGGTAATCATATTACTATATTATTATATGCAAAAGTTATAGAAAAAAAGTTCGGTACAACCACAAATAGTAAAAACAAGTATGAAAACAAGCTATTTATGTAAAGCAGAATAACGTAACCTACATGTTGCGACCACGACAAGTAAAAAATAAAGAAAAAGTATATATTCAGCAGAAGAAAAAACAGTCGAAAAAAATAACTATGATGATAAAGCAATACATGTAATACAAAGTAAATACAAAGCAATTTTGCATGTAAAATGCAATAAAGTTATTGCAGTCAGTGCAACCAAATACCGTCACCGTCAAACACAGGCCGTTTTCAAGAGTCTATAAAAAAAAAGAAAATTATATATATATATATATATATATATATATATATATATATATATATATATATATATATATATATATATATATAACACAAAAAAAAATCAATATTACATATTGAATCAAAACACGTATTGAATTAAAAGTTCATGAGATAATTACCTTCAAAAACAGCCGCTGATTAGATGTCTGTGTTGTCTTTGTGTTGTGTTTACATGTCACATCTCGAACTTCCTATGTAACTCAGCTTCAAAGTCGGCACTGCCGATTGCATTTCCTGTACACGACTTTCCTGAAGTGTATATAGAAAATATTTGTGGCTGGTGCAGAATGCGGGGTCTGGGACTAGCAGGTGCTTGTGCTGAGGTGGAGCGACACCACCCGGCAAAGTGGTTAAATTTGCTGCAAGTAGGAGCAGGACCCAGTGTCCCTCTGTGCCGACAGTGTATCCGCATAGCACGTTTACACGGATCGGCCACATCTTCCAAGCCCATTGCAAGCGGGCAGGTATGAAACGAGTCCATCCAATGAGTCCATCGGAGGGCAGAGCCAAAAAGGGATGCGGTGGGGTAAACAAAAATTTCGCCATCCTTGCCGCCAGTGTTATGGTGCCACGAATTGAGCTCGTTTATAGACGGTCACCGTAAGTGCGGCATTGAGTGCAGATTAACCACGGAGCTCGTTTATTGTGCTGTGCATTATAGTACTCTCTCGCTCACTGTTGTGCATGCAACAGCAAACACAACACTCCACAATATCAGGCAGCATGTAACTTAGCAACCAAAACAGCACTGATCGCATTGCAAACATTACAGTAGGCACAATACCAAATAACAGAACATAACAATAAGTGCATTAAACTGCAAAATCTTTTTTTTAATTAATCTGACTGTGTTTGATGATGCTTGTAATGATTTCAGAATTATAATACACAATTATCTTTCTGCCTCTGATCACGGTGTATTGCATCTGTTCTCAAAGTTCAGGCAGTAATTACAACTGAAAAAAGGATAGATCCTTGACCTACTAAGAAAATAATGAAGTGATAGCTAAAAGAAAGGCTGAAAAAATTGGGGATCAAAAGACAAACTGAAATTGCTGGGCAATTTGCTCCTGAGTGGCACGTCCAGCAAAGGTGCTCCACGTGGAGTGCAGGATGTGCCCTATAGCCTGGGGATTGGCAGGAGCACGTTTCGGAGGGTGAGTGCTCCAGCCTCCATTCCCCAAATCGGCGGGTGGGTTGCGCGTGGTGACCCAAGGATACAGATAATAATTGGGCACACTAAATGCGGAGAAAACCGGAGTAAAAAATTGGAGACGACTAAATTTTTTTAATAAAAAAAATAAATATGAAATTGCTGGGCAATTTAGGGTTTTGAATTTCATAGTGATTTAATACACTTATTATTTCTTGGGCTCAAATTTGCCTAGTACAAAGCATTCAGTAATTTGCATTGCCTTTCTTGGTAAAGGACTCATCTGTGATATTTGCAGAGGTTTCCCACAAATGTAAATTTGAACAAGGATCTTGAATGATACCCGCTTGGTAAAATTGTGTGTGGACATAGCAGATTTCAGGCGCTCCTACATAAGCAGCATGCTGGTCATGAAGGCGGCAAAATTACTGTACCAACAAATGTATTCAGGCAGATTCTAAAGCAAGTATGAGCAATTATACTGGAAACATTTTAGTTTTAAACAAAGCACAGTTTTTTTTTCAAGCCAAAGGAGGCTGAATGACTGAGCAAGCTTCATGAATGCATTTAGTTTAAAAACAAGCACAACGTTAACGCAGGTTTTCCTGGACATTTAACTGTGTGTTTTTGCTACAGTTACAATTTCAAACTTTCATAACTTCAGTTTAGCCTTTTTCCATTTATATTCGTTTTAAAGACTTTAGAACCATAACAATATGAGTATTGCATTAATGTGATGTATCTTTGTATTATTCTTCAGACTGAGGGTGTAGATGGCAGGTGTACACATTAATTAATCATTGAAAACAAATTTTCAGAGTTACGGTGTATATATATGGTTAAATTGGGATTTTTTAAGCAGTAGAATGGTCATGACCCATGTAAGGTTGTTGACGGACGGACGGACGGACGGACGGACGGACGGACGGACACTAGTGAGTTAATTCGGTGTGTGCGTTCTAACTTCATCATCTTTTGTTCTGGGCTGGAATAGCAGCATGCTACAAAAGAGGACATATGCACTTATAACCATCAAAATTATAACTGAATAAACATTGGTACGTCATTGTACTATATATTCTGTGTGTAGCATAAAACAGTTGCAGTAACTGTATACTAGTGGGTGCTCTGTGATTGGTAGTTTTTACTTTCTATCAGAAGACCAGGAACGGAATCCTACTTTCAATCACAAGACCAGGAACGGAATCTTGAAGAGGCCCCTGTAATTTAACCCCTGTGTATATATATATATATATATATATATATATATATATATATATATATATATATATATATATATATATATATATATATATATATATATATATACATGGACGTACAGAAGAGGTCTAAATGATTATAAAATAATTTATTTCACACCTCTCAAGTGGCTTCTACTACTAAAAGAATGTGTACAGGAAAGCACAAGGACTTCGAAGAGAATTTAAATTTGTTTGCATTTGTACATGGTTGTTTCGTTTGTTAGGTTATTGATGAACTCCTGATAATGTCAACTCCACTTATTCTCACAATTTATGCTCAGCCTTTGAACTGATACTAAGCTGGTTTCATTGTATATATATGTATGCAGTAAGACCCGACAGGTCATCTGTGTATATGGAATAAACGGACGCCTCGGGGCATTTCGTCTCGTGTTTTCAACCTCTGAGAAGTCTGTAATGTATACAGACACCCTAAATGGGCCTTATTGCACTTATAATCCAGGTCAAACTGTGGATTTGAAGAAAAAAAGGATAATTTATGTTTAGGAGTTTTTTTTGTTTTTTTTTTAAATTAAATATCCTTACGTCAATAAAGTAGTCCCATTTATAACTTTGACCTTCACACCAAATTAAGCTGTAAATTAATTTTATTGGACATGCAAAAGAAAGTACATCTGTATTTTTTATATTGTGGACATTGCAACTGAAAAGATACACCCACCAGGGGGCGGAGTTGAGATGGCACTGAGTTATTTTTTTCCCCTGTCACTGGCAGTGCAGACACGCTGAGCAGAACAGGCGGGAGGAATAAAAATAAACACAACAACATCTTGGATTTCAGTCATTTTTAAAGGTCTGTGTCTGAGAGGGGTGGAGAATGTGCAGAAGGGTCTTTTTGTGTTTTTTTGTACGTTTACAAACCGCTTCCAGTTCATTTAATTGTTCTTCATCCAAATTGGCATGTCTACTTACTACTTTGGGATTTTTTGCAGGCAATTGGTCATTCAGTTTCATAGTTACAGCTGTACATCTGTAACTGTAAAAGCAAGATTGCTACCGTCCAATACTTTAAAATTCTGTGAGGCAGTGCAGTGATTTAGAATATGTGACAATGCTCCAACTGTCCGTATCCATTCGGTATATAGACCGCTAGAACTTTGCCAATCACATTGCTTGTTTGCTTGGATTATATAGTACACATACATTTAGTTTTTTCAGATCTATAGAGTTGTGCAACCTTTTTCAGTACTGGAAACAGTGAAATAATAATAATAATAATAATAATAATAATAATAATAATAATAATAATAATAATAATACCTTCATTGCAGTAGCCATTGCACTGATAAATCAGTGAAACTGGCGTGGTATGGGATTTGTAGTTTTTAATGTATGATTAAACAGTGTGCAGTGGACACCAATAAACTACATTCCCAGAGTACATTACGTTGAGCTATGAGAATTTAGATCTGTGTTTTTTTGGGGTGTGACCGGAGCTCTCTCTCTAGGTCAGCAAAACAAAAGTTCTTCAGGTATTTTTGTCAAGGATGGCACAGACACTTTAGCGTATGGTGAAAAGCAACCAGTGCAATTTAGTTACAGTGAGCAAACATACTTTTTTTCCAGGTGCAGTGTGCAGGAGCTCCTAATTTCCATTAAACAAAACAAACAATAAAACAAACAAAACAAAACAAAAGAATAATACCAGCCACTTCTCACTCTCACGTCTCTAGGCTTCAGACTGTGATGGAAAACAGACTCTCTCTCTCTCTCTCTCCAGGTGCTACAAAACATCTCTTAAGTATCTGAAGCTCCACACCCTTTTCAGGTGTGTTAATTAGCTCAGGCAATTTAAAAAGGTCTTGCTATCTTTTTCTAACCTCCATTTTTGTTTGCAGAGCGTAGCCACTCACACACATGCTCTCCTGCAAACAGGTAACTGTTTTATAAATAATAATAATAATAATAATAATAATAATAATAATAACAATAATAATAATGATTTTTAATTACATGAGAGTAGATGTTGAATTTCATGCTGATTTGAACTCTGCTCTTGCCAAGATAAGCACCAACTAAGACGTAGCTTTGTAGTAAACTAATGTGATCCATTTGCATCTCCATCCATTTGCGTTTTTTCCATCTGTTGATGTAGATATCCTTCTGCCTGGTGTTGATGGCTGAAGTGTAATGCTGGCTCCAGGGATCAGCTTATTTTGCCTCCCCAGTGCACCAGCACACACAACGGCTGCGATGCTGGCTCCGGGGATCAACCACAGTGTGGTCTCCCCAGCGCATCAGCATGACAACCGTCTGGATTGAGCTAAGTAGGGTACGTCTCTGGGGTCTTCAAGTGGACACCTTCTGTCCTCTGTATTTCATCGACTAGCCCATGACACCTCAAGAGGGCTCAACAGTGATTCTGGCGTCTCAGCATCACCCCCCTCTGTCCCCCACTCAACTCAGCCCAGCTTACTTACCCATACATCAGCGTGGCTTTCTTTCTATTGTGTTTGAGATCCCCATCCAGAATCTTTCCGTCTCAACCACAGCCAGTTGCTACTCCTTTCTGCTGCTTCAGATAAGTTCTTCACTGTATGACGCAACTGTTGGCCACGGAACCCGACATCTCTGAGAAACCGGGTTGTAGAGTGTGCCACAAATCCTCAACAACCCACCTCAGCTGGGTAAACTCGGACTCTCCATCCTTGCTGCTCCACTTCAGCAGCTAGTTGAGCAACTTATTGGTCAGATTACACTTGTCTTTCAAAGCTAAGGCCAAACATCGCAGCACCTGGTCATGGCACCAAGTAAACCATCCTTAGCTAAGACCCATCTTACATCCTGTCAAAATGTGCCTTAATGTTGCAGGTGATGAACACAAAGGACATGAGGGATTCTCACCCACCCAGAGTTTTAGGTTCTGTGGTGATGGGAGAACATCATATGTTGATCAGATGAGGAAACTGATCCTGCTCTGTTCCATTGTCCATAGGTCTTGCTAGCCAATCTTGCGTTGTTCCACACTCTCCCATCTCATTCATTCTCATCCATGTCATTTCCAGTCGGACTTTGGCGCACTTAAACTCCTCGGTTAGAGATGCGGTATTCCTTTACCATAAAGTCCTACTCTGATGAGGCAGGGTGGAACTCCAAACCATTTCCTGACGCATGAACTGATTAAAGCTTCCAGCTTCTCAACTGTTGTCAAGGAAACCTCGTACAACAATGATTCAGTTATTTGTTTGGTTTGGTGTTACTATCTCATTATTGTCTGTTTAATTTCACACAAACACATGTTTAGTCACACTGTAGAGCCCTGTTGTTATGTTGTTTTGTTTCTGATTTATTTCCTGAGAATACTAGTCACCACAGTTATTATTATTGAGCTGTACTTGTCGCTCGTGTGTGCTATTGTTTTCTGTAAAACATTGACATCCTGTCAGTTAAGAAAAGGCTTAATGCAAGTTTGGTTTAATGTTGTCTTTATTATGCTGGCCAGAGACCTGCACTTACAACTGTATTGTCATATTTTCAACATTTTCTTTAAATTATCAAATTAATAAATTGAAACTCGGGTAGTAAAAAGAGATCCAGGTAGCGTTGAGTAATTTAAAACTAACTGAAACTAAGAACAAGACAGTCAGTATCACTGTATAAGAACAACTACTGTTCAGTTACTTTCTGACACTGGTCTAGAGAGAAGGGAAACCATGTCTGTGACAGGACATCGTAATGAAGGCTCAATTCACAGCTACTGGAGAACAAATCAACAGGAAAGACATGATTTGTCCACAATTCTGTCATCAGCTGGATCCAAACAACACCCTCCCTCAAAACCAGCCAGTCAAACTGCCAACCCTGTTTCAGTTCTTTGGGCACCAGCCAACCCTCCCTGCCAGTTTCTAGTCTGACTCTATACTATACGGACTGTTCAACAATTGTACAGTTAATTTATCTGGCAATGTAAATTATAATTATAAAGCCCCAGATAAATTATAATCAGAAAGAGAAAGGCCCCAATAAATACATATGTTAGCCAAATAATAATAATAAAAACTGTTTTCTCTACGTGTTTGTCATTTTTCTATTCCAATTATGTTAGGGACTATTTTCCTCAGCGGAAGGTTACCTAGTCAGAATTTCAAGGTAAATATAGGTTTTAAAGTTTTTTTTAAAGAGAAAATAAAGAAATAAATCATTTTCTAATAGCAATAGAGCCCTCTTGATGTGTGTCTACCATGTGGTAGATGACCTTGACTTTGTTAGCACCCTCGTCTACACCTCAGGATGCATTACACCAGTTATGGTCATCTATCGCATCAACGGGCTCTATGGTATATATATATATATATATATATATATATATATATATATATACACAGTGCCGAGAAAAAGTTTGTGAACCCCTTAGGATTTAGGTTTAGGTCCGTACTTTGACAAGGCCATTCTATAAACATGGAATTTCTTCTTCTGCAGCCATTTTTTTTGTAGATCTGCTTGTATGTTTAGGATCATTGTCTTGCTGCATGACCCACTTTCGTTTCAGCTTCAGCTCACGGACGGATGGCCTGACATTCTCCTCTAGAATCTTCTGATACAATGCAGAATTCATGGTTGTGTCAATGATGGCAAGCTGTCCAGGTCCTGAGGCATCAAAGCAGCCCCAAACTATCACACTCCCACCAGCATGCTTGACAGTTGGGATGAGGTTCATCTTTTCGAAAATAGTGTTTTGTTTTTTTTTTACTTTTCTCGTTGAGGCCAAAAAGTTCTACCTTTAACTTGTCTTTCCAGAGAACATTGTTCCAGAAATCTTCTGGATCATCTCTTTGCTCTTTGTCGAACTTCAGACGGGCAGCAATGTTCTTTTTAGAGAGCAGTTTCCTCCTGGTTATCCTTCCATGAATATCATTTTTGTTCTGTCTTTTTCTAATGGTTGAGTCATGAACACTCGCATTAGCCAAGGCAAGAGTTGCCTGCAGATCCTTGGATGTTACTCTGGGGTTCTTTGTGACTTCCTTGATGATTTTTTGATTTGTTCTTGGAGAGATTTTGGTAGGATGACAGCTTCTGGGTAGAGTGGCTGTGATCTTGATCTTTCTAAATTTGTAGATCTGTCTGACAGTGGATTGGTGGAGTACCAAATCCTTAGAAATGGTTTTGTAACCCTTTCTAGTCTCATGAGTATCAATAACTGTTTTTCTGAGGTCCTCAGAGATTTATTTTGATCGTGGCATGATGTGTTTCCACACACCTGTATGGTGAAGACCAAGCTCACAAAGTTTCTGATCTTTATATAGGGTTGGGCCTCCCAAACTCACCCCTAAAGATCTACCTAATTACTTACTTAATTGAGCTGATAAAACCAGAGGTTCACTTACTTTTTCACATACCCTGAATCTTAATTGTTTGCCTAATTCATACATCATCTTGTTTCAAAAGACATGGAATTGGTTAATATAAACCCTATTGGATATTTAAGAAAAGACTGGTTTTGATTAAAAAAGACTATCATGGTAAAAATATGGAATTTCCTTAATTATCATTGGGGTTCACAAACTTTTTCTCAGCACTGTAGATAGATAGATAGATAGATAGATAGATAGATAGATAGATAGATAGATAGATAGATAGATAGATATGCAGGCAAAACCAAATAATATGTTTGGCTGCCATTTAACATAGGACTATTGCTTGATCTTAATCTAACTGAACCCCCTTGGGATGAATTATTATAATGTCTCGAGGCAAGGTGAACCCAACTTACAACAGCGTTTATAGTTTTGGAAAATGAATGATCTCTGGGATCTTGGGAAAACTGTCAACGACTTGTGGACTTCATGCTTCTACATTTTCAAGCTGTTAGCAGGATGTTACTTAGCTTGCTGGTGGCACAGTTACATTCTCTTTTTTTAGTGAAGTGGCCAAGTGACACATTTAAAAGAGGTCTAGTCTTAGAACATTGAAAATGACTTTTGTATGACTTTATAATTGCCATGTATTCTGACTGAAGTGCCTTGTGACCATCACAGTATAAGGCAAACTCTTGTCTCCTCCTCTAAGGTGCTAGCACTCAGTCCTCTCCAACTTGGACCACAGCAAAGATCAGCAGAGAATAAGGGCAAAAAGATGTAAGAAAGATCCAAGAGGTCATTCTTAGTCGATGTGATGAAGGCAGTCTTGTCTGTATCATTGATTTTCCTCTTGTTATATGAAGGTCTAGCAAAGTCAGTATGTTTTGTTAGAAATCCCATCTCCATACAGATGTGCAATGCGGTGAAACCTTTCAGAACCCAAGGCATCTGGTATCTGTTATCACAGCCTGACACTGCACCACAATGCAGTAGCTTAGTTTCTTTTGTCAAAGATTTTCAAATGAAGCTTTCTCAGGACTCTTACTACAGAATCTGTATTTTTGTTGCAGGGGAGGTGACTTAATCAGGACCCACCGAACTCTGCAGCAGATGATGTCACAATGCAACACAGATTAAGCTAAGAGAATGTCTGGAACACCAGGCTTCATCTGAAGCAAGAATAATCTGTTTTTAAAAAATAAATACTGCAACAACATAATACATAAAACAGCAGGAGACAGGATGTACAGACACAGTGTGACCTGAATGGTTTTGCTATGCCTTTCGAAATATGCACCCTGCATATGACTTCCAAATCACCTGTTCCAGTCTTGTCATCGCCATATCGAACATTTCTCTTTATCTGCCTTGGCGTTGTTGTGCCTCCTCGTCATTAGCTTTGCTTTAGGCACTTGTCACAGACTGTCATGAATGATCATGTATCTCTTGGTAGTGTGAGCTTCCTGGAACTGGTCTAATAAAATCATTTTTATTTAGCCCCCCCCCCCCCCCCCATACCTCCTGTCATTCACCCTCTGCAGTTCCTCAACTCATCACTCTTTCTTTTCCATGCCTAGATCTCTGGAACGTGGACACCTGATAATAAGATCAGTTTGGGCTTGCCTCAGCATCTCCGTGCAGCCTCTTTTAGGCAGGGCACACAAAATGTCCTCAAATACAATTGGGAAGATTGTGAATTTTACCAAGAGGGTATCATTCAAGATCCTTGTTAAAATGATTAGCTTCCAGCTTTCTCCAAAATGTTTTCAAGCACACTGAATGGCAATACAGCTAAACTAAGTTACATTTTTCTGTGGAATGTATTAGTTCTACAGTGGATAAAAGGTTGCAGTGTAGAAATTATATATTTTAATCCTATGGAGATTTTTGAAGGGGTTTTTATTAGATGTTATCTTCCTGTTTACTTTTAAAAATCTTCATTTTTATTCCCCTATGAAAGATTAACCTCATATATTTATCAAGTACATCCTAGAGAAATTGATGACCTGCTTAACAACTGATAAGCAAAACATCATGAATAACATAATGACATATGCTCAGTAACTGTGGCATCACAAAACATATAATATGATTTAAAAAATAAATAAATAAATAAAAAAAACCAACCACAGATACTGGATTATGAATAACACAATATTTAATAGACATCACCAAATATCATCAAACAGCTGAAATTGTAGATGGCAGATGCAGATTAATAATTCACAAATGTGAGATTTTAAGGATCGGAAAGAGGACTCAGCAGTCAAAGTGTATGCTTTATTGGAAAGGAGCTGAAACCATTAGTCCAATACATGTTAGCAGGACTTCCATCGGAAGTGAGATAGAATACTTGTGAAAGGAGCTTACCTTATTATCAAAACCTCATCTAGAATATTATTTTACTTCATTTTAACATTTTTAAACTATACATTTTTTTGTTTTTAGTTTATGATGTTAATGTTCGGGACCTCTCTAAAAACGGAGGATGTCAGTGAGCAATATCTTGGTTTTAAATTAATAAAATAAAATCTTAGATTTTTTTTTTTTTTTTTTTCTTAAAACAAAATACATCTGTTGTTCCATATAGGAGTACTGTGTGAGGTTATGGCTATAGACCAATTTCCAATATGACAACTTGTTTATGAAAAGTAGTTAGCTTAACCAGAAGATTTGAAATTCTTAAATCAACTTAGTAAAAATGCTAAACCACCTACCTATTTATTATATTTTATAAGAGATATTGCCTTAGAAGTTTACAGGGCATTTGCCAGAAACAATCATATAGTAAATATTAATGTAACCAATTCAGGAATATTGTGAAATGCATAAGCAATGCCCAGCAATTACTAATATCTTTAAATCCATCCATTGAAGTGATTCAGCTAAACAGCTTCCTTACATAATCAGCTAGTTTGTATTGATTGAGTGCCCTCTAGTGACAATGCTTATTCAAGCAAGTCCATCTTTATACAAATGTGCTTTTTTAACAAGGCTAGCTAATTGTTTCATTGTCATCATCAGGGTGCCATTGAATTAAATTTAAACACCGCGATAAAATATTTTGAATTAACAATGATTTGTTCTGGAAATTTTACATATATTTAAAATGATTAATGTATGCTTTATAATTTTTACGCAAACTGGCTTAGAAAAATCTCAGTCTTAGCACTTCAGACCGTAAGATCAGTAGCACATTGTAGTAACATGATTTTAAAAAAATTTAAAAAGCAATGAAGTTTAGTTTCACTGGAGCCGGATCATGAAGTTCGGCTGTATAAAATGGATCAGGCTCGGATTCCACTCACCCGTCATTGTCATCCAACAGTAGTGCTGTACGCGTCATAACAAGGCAAACTGACCAATGAAAATCAACTACGTCAGAGCATATTATACTAAAGAAAAAATAAATGAAGACAGGACTCTAAAAATCTATAATAGCTTTTTTAAAGCCCCAGAGCCAAAAACTGGATCTTTTACCCGCCGAATCACCCGCTCAGCAGTGTGGAAAAAATGCCAAGATTAACAACAATTAACTCCTGCAGATTAGCTATTAAAATACGTATGTTGTATTATGTTCCATTTATTGTTATTACACTGTGCAGTTATCAATGATGTTATGTGCAACAATGTAAGTACTTGTCACAAGTGTGTTTTAACTTTATTGTAGTTGCTGTAAAGTAGGTAGTTTTTGTTATTGACTTTTGACACCTACATACATGACAACAGTCCCTATATGGTCGGGAGAGTCCCGATTTCCTAACAAATGTCTCGCGTCCCGATGCATAGGAAGAAAGTTCCAATATTTACCCATAGGAAAAAAATGCATTTATTCAGCACAGTATAGTTAATGAAAACCACACTCTGTGCTCGTGCTCTTCGTTCTGCAGACACATCTGCTGATCACTAACTTATTCAGGTAAGAATACTTCATCGTGTCTATTTTTACTGTCATGATGGTCGTGTGTTGTTGAGTTGGGGGATACGTCTATTATATGATAATATATATGACCAGAGTCCCGCTGAACAGTTTCCAAATGTTGGCAAGTATGACCATATCCATAAAAAATAACTGCATTTATTCTGTATGATGGCAGATTTGGCAAATGGGTGAATCTTAAAGATTTTTTAGCAGTTGACTCTGTATAATAAGTAAGTAAGTAAGTGATTCTCTTAACTATTTAAATTGTGTACTACAAATGTATCAAGGCTTGCCATGATGTATTGAAGTTTGTCTATTTTATCTCCCCCCCCCCCCCCCTTAAACTGGAAATTTGACAAATCGCCCCCTGGCCGACATTGACATTGTTAAGATTTTAATTTACTGAATTTGACCCTAATTATAGTATCACATAAATAAAATAAAGTGTAATACCACACCTGAACCATCATTTAAATTAGGTGGAGATAGACTTCAGAGAGAGGAAGGGAGACATTTCTTCACACAAGGACTGCTGTAATGATAGGCGTAGTGCAAGCAATTGCAGCTGTAAATCCAAACTGACTAGCTTAAGAGCAACACAAATTACTCAACACGCACAAATAATGAGCTGCAATCATGATAATGAGGGTCGCCTGTGCATCGGGCTATTTAGTGGCCACTCTTACAGCCCAGAAGTGAAGTTAGTTAGGAGTACAGAGAGCAGTAGGCACTGTATGAGATCTGTGGAGCACAAAAATCAAACCAAACTAGTCGGAAGAAGGACAACAAAGTCCTCTTGGCCTACAGAGGAGCCTTACGGCTGAGGTCAATCGGCATGGAATTGAGTTGTTTGAAAAAACCTCAGCCAACATCAGTTATGCTACTTTAGAGGCCATATGGTCCTCTATAGTGGAGAAAGTCAATGCTGTCGGTATTAGAGACGATAACGCCTTACCACTGCATCCTCCAGCATTCCAAACAAAGTGACCCTGGGATTGAATATGCAGGGTCTTCTCCGTCTTGCCCTTCTCTTCCAAAGATTTTTCTGGCTGTCCTCAACAAGAGCCAAGAGTCACCGCATCGGCAGTGTATCACAGCAGCCATCCTGAAGCTAAGGTCTCTGCAGGTGTGTGGTTTTATACAGCTCTTAATTACTTGCTTATACAATGGTTTGCACCTTGTCAGAGGTTTTTGGAGGGTGAGCAATTGTCCAAGTGCAAGGCAAAGTCCTTCCATCTCATTATAATGTTTGCGCTCGCTTAGTATTCCAGATCCCTGCCCAATTCCATGCTCTTTTCTTCATTTGAATACATTTAAATATAATTTAAATGGATTAATGATGGTAAAGTGCTAATTTAATAGCTAGTGCAGAGTCAGGTGAAAACCATTTTTTACATACGCCGCATTTTTAGTGGCCCTTAAAGTCCCACTTTGACAAGGTTTTGAGATCAGTCAGCTACTAGGAACCAGACGAGCATAGGCGGGCACAACGGACTCCGCTCATTCATTTTCTAATGTTCTTATGTTCATGAAACTGAATTGCATCTCGATCCAGTATCAAACTGAGACTGCTGCTGGTTTACAATACAATCTGTAACTGGACTTAATAAAAAAATACTAAAATTGCCTGTCTGTGTCATGTTTTAATATATTGTTTTAATCCTCTACAGTCATTGTCTTCACTCTTTTTGCTTCTCAATTTGCTTCTGACCTCATTATTCTGATTAATTGCTTGCCATTCCGTAAGACAGTGGGTGGCATAGTGGACTTTGAGACTGGCACCAGTATCATCCCGAAGAAAGAGTTTAAGAAAGGTAAATCATAGTGAATGCATGGTAGCAAAATAAGATTATGGTAAAGCCTGTTAGAAATTTTAAAAAATTCTAACGATGAATACATAGAATATTCAAAAACAACCTTCAAAATACATTTCTATTTTCTTTTAATAGATTCTCAGTCAAACTCCAATAATGTATATTTGTTTCTAACCATTTTACTGCCTATGTATGAAACATTTTACTGGTTCAGATCCTCTAGATAATGAAACTTATATTGTTCCCATATTATGTGACTGTTTAGTTTAGGCGGGTTTGAACAGACCGACAGATAAAGAGAAAGATAACACCTTGAATAGATTGAAGCAAGGTACCCATGTACAAATTACATAACATCATTTTATAACCTGTATCTCTCTAGGGGAAAAGCCAGATCAAACCACCTAACTTTATTTTGGAGCTTTGGAAAACAAAGATTGTATCGGCTTCCTTCACTCTCACCACCAATCAGGCGTATCCACAGGAAGATCTGACATGTCACTGTCAGCTCACTCCTGCTTGTTTTATTCAAGGGAGCATCAGTTGCAAGTCTGTCTTTCCATCCAGATTCTGCTCGCCCCCCATGATTAGATTAAAGCATGTTTAATTTGGACTGGACAGTCATATAGTGGCTGTCATGGCAAGCCATCTCAATTCTGTTCCAGGAATATCCAACTGTCTAGATAGACATGTTAATCTATGCAGATGCTGTGTTGAGGGACAAGCCGGTTGCATTGGTACAATTATGCTCCTTGTGAGATCACTGAGTAGTTGGTTAATACATGTGAATATTACATCAAAATTAAGCAGAATTGTCCTTTCAACTGGCTCTGCATAACTGATTGATTTCTATATGCCCCCGGTTGGCTTTAATTGTAATCAAGGCTTTACAAAAATGAATCCCTGGGTAAATGTTGCTATATATATTTTTTAATAGTAACTATGCAGTATAATTCCTGGCCACCAGGGGCACTACATACAGAGTAAAATAAAGTCTTTTAGGTCAGCGGTTCCCAAACTGTGGGGAACGGATTGTGTCCTGGGGGGGGGAGCATTTTTGTTTCAGCTTTATTGTTAAAGATTTCACATGTGACAATACTGCCCTACAATAACTGTATGGTAGTACTTTGATCGTTCCACTGTGTTATGTTGCGAACTTAGGTTGCTTACTGTAATCCTGGTTCCCTGAAAGAGAAGACAACCACCAAAACATTACTTATCGGATATGTCACCTATTGGTAGGTATTTACTGAGCTCTTTATATCAGAGCTGCCGATAGGCCCATTCCTGGGGTGATGTCCTTGATCCCACCTACGGAGGGATTAAACTGTCAGCCCACGGAAGACATTATCTGTTGTGTGTTAATGTTGGTGTATAGTCATTTGTACACGGGATATAAACGGGTCTGTGTAACACGAGTGTTTAAAATGTATATTTGTATTTAGGTACGAGGATTGCACAGCACTTCACGTGCAAGTAAAAAGTAATAATATGTGAGCACGGGGAATTGCACTTTATTAATTCACGTGCAGTTGTACCGAGACTCCAATTGAATGATTGATTAGCAATCGAGTCTTGGTACAGCTGCATAAAAGCTGCATGTTTTCACCCACTCGGGGTTGTGTGTTCGGTGAGTGGAGAACGGGTATGCAGAGGAGAGAATTAAGAAGGAGAAAACGAAACAAAGTAATATATATAACCATTGTTTTCACTTTATTTGTCTGTTAGTCCACTGTTTGTTTAAGTGTTAGTCCGTTTTGTTTGTCTGTTTATTTTGGCCTCACGTGCCGTGTGCTGCTTTTGTTACAACCTTTTTATTTTCTGTTCTGTTTATTTATTAAATGCTGAGCGGAAATATTCACTCAGCTCCACCAACCTCCATCTCTCTCAGTTTATTTCCTGCTTCTGGTCTGACGTCACCCACTCCAGCCGTCTTTGTGACAGAAAGTATACCTGAGCCGTTGCAAGGGAGAAGGAACGGCAGCATATGAGGGACACATCAGAACTGCATAACCCAAGGTTAGCGGTGCGAGCGTGCAACCTCAAGGACCCTCATGCCTAATGAAGGCAAGAAAGGATCTATCACATTAAACCTAGAGAAAGTATGCTGACACACCGAGGTGGGCGGGCTGACACAGCCGGTGAGGTCTATTCTACAGCGGGGTGTATGTAAACACATGGCCTGGTGGAGGAATACATGGCTGGTTGACTGTTGTTGTATAAAACAACTGCGCTGCAGCTAATCCACAGCAAGACCAAGACAAGCAAGATTGTGCAGTCTGGTAAACAGACAGGAGGATGCACAGTGACAACCAAAACAAACAAGGCCCAGTCCTGCTGCCCAGACGGTGGCTGGTGTAATCACTCGACAGTGGGGATGCGGCGAGGCCTAGCCCTGTTGGTGGAACTGTGTTCTCGCAAGAGTGTAGACTAGAAAAGACGTACACACACTCCTTTAAATCAATACTGCACGGGCAGTCACACACATACGACAGACAGTAGGAAAAGGCAGTCTACAACTCAAGTGAGGCAGGCTGCTGAAGAAAGGAGAAAAAGAGGTTTTATTTTAGAGCCGCTGATTCCACAAAAGCGGCAAGCCAGCTTTTAGCACAAATGCAGGGGATCTGTCTTTAATTATGCTCAGTTTAAACACGGTGGTCTTGAGAAGCAAGAAGAGAAGGTGGCTTCCATGGACTGACTGTTTAATCCCTCGAATGTCACCCCAGGAAGGGGCCTATTGGCAGCTCTGATATAAAGAGCTCAGTGAATACCTGCCAATAGGAGGCATATCCCATAAGTAATGTTTTGGTGGTCATCTTCGAAACTGAAAGGTAACCATAGTTTTAAAACTGAGACACAGCAAATGCTTATCATAAAAGTTTACTGGTTCTTAAAATTAAGGGCCATATAAGAACAATAAATACTGTAACTGATTAGAAGGCCTTCTTTATGGTTCTCCAAGTTGCTGCAGTTACATTGTATCCACCAAATTTAATACCAGCACAAATTTCCCATTATACTGTATATATTAACTTAAAACAAACCTTTATGCTGACACTTCTAGGCATGTCAACATTTGTAGATGGTGCTGTGCAGCTGACTGGTCTTTTAAGCTTGCATATTTTTGGATGAAGTCCACTGCAATCTGGTAATGTATGTTGTTTATCAGCTTACTATGTAGTAAGCATTGGTGAATATCGGTAAACTGTAATTTGCAGTGTTAGGTTTGCTCTTATTACGATGGATCAGTGGCTGGTTCTTGCAAAGTACCAGACAAGAAGAAGGGGGGTATGGCCTAAAAAGTTTGAGAACTGCTGGTTAGACAAGCCCCTTGGGGATTCATGGGACCAGCTGTCTCAAGAGTACAAGTTGCTTTTTGGCAACTTTTTTGGTGGTTGGCCTTCCAAACTAGGGTCAAAAAAGCATTTGAATGCCACAGTAGTTTTCCTGGGCTTTTAGAGTAATATTACATCAATCCAAACCATAAGGTAGTCTACCTTGTCTGCTAGACTGTGCTGTGTGACTGACATAGAGATCTAACTGCAACAGTGGGGGTTGAAAAAAATGAGTATTTAACCTTCAAATATTATTCACTATTGTTAACATATCTTTAATTGTGAAACATCGTCTAACCTACTTCAGTACTCCATTGAATACCTGCTAATACCCTGCTATAGTATTCCTTAACTGGGTGTAAAAGCTCAGTCCCTGGAGCCACTGCTGACAAAACTTAATTGAGGGTGCTCTGTGTTCACAAGTGTAATGTGAAATTTCGTTACCAAGGCAGCCTGACAGGAAATACAGCAATGCTGCAGTATGCTGGTAACCTGACCAGGGAATGCCGAGCAGCTGGCTTCTCCTGTCACAGCACAGAGAGTGAGACAGGGGGTGTAACCAGCACTGCGTGCAATCATGCAAAACAGCAATGCAATTACACACTAACCTTTTCATGTCCTTGGCTCAGACACATGTCCCAGCTTTTACTGCAAGCTCACTAGAGAGTAAAAAGCATCTTCTTTCCAGGGCTTTACAGTAGACAGTGAGATTGATATTTTGAGTATTTCTTCAGTTTATTTTTTTTGATCGGTGTTCTATTTCTTTGGTAACGCAGGACAAATATTGTTTCATTAAAGCCAATCTGACATTGTTAATGTTGAGCCACACAATATACAGAGAAAAAATATGTTTAATAGATGTTAATTAATAAAAACATTATATTTCCTAACTGAAATAACCTAATAAACAAAGCCTAAATGACCCCTCTTTTCTTTTAAACATACGTTTTTAAATTTGGTGAAAAATACAAGGCAGGGCTGCAGACAAGCGTTTTGCCTTAAGAGCCAATGGCTCCTGGGCCAAAAAAATTGATTGCCAAATCCAATGTTTGGTGCCACTTTAGGAGCTCATTGGTTGCTACCATATTCAGCTACTTCAAATACAACAACTTGTTAAGACACAAGTGATATTAAAACAGTAACTCAGAGTGGTTAATCTATGCAGCGGATGGCTTCAATGATAACAACATTTTTATATTTTAGATATTTTGAAAGCATATTGTCATATACAGGTAGTGGACAAAAAAATGGAAACACCAATGTAAAGTCACTTAATAGGGCGTTGGGGCACCACTTGCAGCCAGTAAGGCCAGTATGTGCCATGACATAGAGTCTACCAGCCTCTGGAATTCTGCAGGAGAGATGTGGCACCATTCTTCCACGAGAAAGTCAATCAACTCACACCTGGTTGATGGAGGTGGAAAACGCTGTCTTAGACGTCATTCCAGAATATCCCATAAATGCTCGATTGGGTTCAGATCTGGTGACTGAGAAGGCCATGACATATGGATAACATCAGTGTCATGCTCATCAAACCATTGGGCCACCACACTTGCTCTGTGGAATGGGGCATTGTCATCCTGGAAGACACCCCCCCCCCCCGGCAGGAAAGAACTGCTGTAACATGGGGTGAAGAACATGGTGAAAGATGATTCATCTGACCAGATCATGTTTCTCCACAGCTCAGTAGTCCATTGCCTGTGCTCTTTGCACCACTGGAACGTGTACATGTATTGCTAGGTGTGATGAGCGGTTTGTGCACTGCATCCTGCTCTGTGGAGTTCTCAGCGGACCGTTTTTGATGAAACTGGCTGCTCGCGAACCCCAGGTTGAAATTTGCAGTCAATTGATCTGCAATTGCTTGCCTAGTTTGCCTTGCACTTGAATAAATGCATGAATATTATGATTCTGGAATATGTGCTTCCACCCACTGTTGCCCTTTGCTGATGATGTCTTTCCCTCAGAGTTCCATGTCGACATCACCTTAGACACCGTTGATTGCGAAACATCAGCAAGTTGAGCTGTCTTGGTCACTGAAGCGCCACGCGCCCCAACAATCACTCATCTTTCAAAGTCACTGAGGTCTCCTCTTGCAGCCATACTAGCCATAATTATAGGCAACCAGGCCTGTCCAGCATTTTTATACATGACCCTAAGCATGCTGGGATGTTATTTGCTTAATTAACACTTGAGCCACACCTGTGTGGAACCCCTTGCTTTCAATATACTTGGTGTCCCTCATTTACCCAGGTGTTTCCATTTTTTTGTCCACTACCTGTATTTCAGTTATTTCCAAAACATTCTTTTTCATTAGCAGTAAATGGCAGGTTTCATACTGTAAAAACGTAAGCTGCATTAAATGTCATCTTTAATTCCCGAAATGTTTTTTTTTTTTTTAAGTAGCACATTGCTGTGGCTACCAGTGATGGGGTAGGTGTACACTTCCAAATTTCTGTGCTTTCTACACTATACAGCTCTTCAAATGGTCAGTTTGAGAAATAAACTCCCATCTCCCTACAACTGCTGACACTGCCTTAGCACAAAACAGCTAGTATTTTTTATTATGGTAATTGTCATGCCTGCTGCTGCGCAATTAAATCATCATCAAACTCCTGATGGTCCACTAACCAAATCTATTATACAGTACATCTGATAGATGTGGCTGCCATAAAAGATGCAAGGTATCCTACGATTTGACTAGTGAAAGACAACATTGGTTTACTGAAAACTTTTTTTAGCTTACTGTAACCATTTCACTTGCTTTTTTAATTTTGTTTTTAATTTATGACCGTTTTGCTTCGTTTCAGCAATTCATTATAATGTTCTTTATTTCATGTTTTAGGGACATTTTGTCTGTGGTATGTGAGAAACACACAACCCTTTGTACATTATTATTGGTTTTGTTGTTGTTGAATGTAACTGTTCATTTTAAGGTATTTTTTTACACAACAGTTTGGTCACCTTCACACGCGTTGCATGAAACTGGGGTTACCATATTTCATTTTCTGCTCGTGTTAATACAGCATCTGTGACCATTTTAGTCGCATTCTGAAATCATGTAAGGTTGATAATCTGTTTTGTCAGTTTACACATACAGTGCAGAGAAAAAGTTTTTGAACCCCAATGATAATTATGGAAATTCCATAGTTTTACCATGATAGCCTTCTTGAATCAAAACTTTTCTTAAATAAATAATAAAATTAAGTGAACCCTTGCTTTTATCAGCTCAATTAAGGGGTTAATCAGAATCAGGTGTTTAAATAATTAGGTAGCTCTTCAGGGGTGATATAAAGGTCAGAAATTTGTGAGTTTGGACTTCTCCATACAGGTGTGTGGAAACACATCATGTCACGATCAAAAGAAATCTCTGAGGACCTCAGAAAAACAGTTATTGATACCACTATGTAACACAATTTTTGTTCCTGGGTAGTAAGTGTTATTTCCTAATTGCTTATGCCTCAAAAGTATAGAAAATGGCTATTATTCCCCACAAACTTTGCTTTGTGACCAGGACAGTGATATTTTGAAATTGACCTATTTCCAATGAGAAAACGGTCTTTTCGTTCACATAAAGTCAGAAAAAAACAACATATGAATCCAAATTAACATGTATTTATACTAAAGTAATACAAAAATGACTACAAAAGATTTAGAAGCGAGTAGTTTTTCGGGATTTATGATTATACTGTAAATCACTTTCACGAATCAGCCCCCAAATGTAGTCTCCCATCATGTTCTCATTATACTGTCCTTGGTAGCGACGTTCAAAGTCCAGTATATCCTGGTGGAAGCGCTCGCCTTGCTCCTCCGAGTACGCTCCCATGTTCTCCTTGAATTTATCAAGATGAGCATCAAGGATATGGACTTTGAGGGACATCCTACAACCCATTGTGCCGTAGTTCTTCACCAGAGTCTCAACCAGCTCCACATAGTTTTCGGCCGTGTTTGCCCAGGAAGCCCCGAACCACTGCAACAGAGCTGTTCCAAGCCACTTTCTCCTTACTAGTGAGCTTCTTGGGGAATTCATTGCACTCCAGGATCTTCTTTATCTGTGGTCCGACGAAGACACCGGCTTTGACCTTTGCCTCAGACAGCTTAGGGAAGAAGTCTTGAAGGTACTTGAAGGCTGCCGACTCCTTATCTAGAGCTCTGACAAATTGTTTCATAAGGCCCAATTTGATGTGCAGTGGTGGCATCAGCACCTTCCGGGGGTCCACCAGTGGCTCCCACTTGACGTTGTTCCTCCCCACAGAGAACTCGGTCCACTGTGGCCAGTCCCGCCTGTGGTAGTGCGCCTTGGTGTCCCTGCTGTCCCAAAGGCAAAGATAGCAGGGAAACTTGGTAAAACCGCCTTGGAGACCCATCAGGAATGCCACCATTGCAGCCTCTTGATGCCATCTCAGAAAAATGCAGATATGTGTCCACTTAGGCAGCTGGAACTAAATTGAACTGGTGGGCTTAAGGCCTCTGTATTTATACTACTATTTATATTACTGGAAAGTTCTAGAAGTTACTTCAAGTTTACTCAGCACTGACTCTATCTGGAATGTTCTGGAAAATAGGTAAATTTCAAAATGTCACTGTCCTGGTCACAAAAGCAAAGTTTGTGGGGAATAATAGCCATTTTCTATACTTTTGAGGCATAAGCAATTAGGAAATAACACTTACTACCCAGGAACCAAAAAAAATAATAATTTGTTACATGGTGTACTCATCAGCAAGAAGGATTACAAAACCATTTATAAAGATTTGGGGCTCCACCAATCCACTGTCAGACAGATGGAGAAAGTTCAAGACCACAGTCACTCTACCCAGGAGTGGTCATCCTATCAAAATCTCTCCAAGAACAAACCAGAAAATCACCAAGGAAGTCACAAAGAACACCAGAGTAACATCCAAGGATATGCAGGCCACTCTAACCTTGGCTAATGTGAGTGTTCATGACTCAACTATCAGAAAAAAACTGAACAAGAATGGTGTTCATGGAAGGATAGCCAGGAGTAAACCACTGCTCTCTAAAAAGAACATTGCTGCCAGTCTGAAGTTCGCCAAAGAGCACATAATGATCCACAAGACTTCTGGAACAATGTTGTCTGGACAGACAAGTCAAAGGTAGAACTTTTTGACCTCAATGAGAAACATTATGTTTGGCGAAAACCAAACACTGCGTTCGAACAGATGAACCTCATCCCAACCGTCAAGCATGGTGGTGGGAGTGTGATGGTTTGGGGTTGCTTTGCTGCCTCAGGACCTGGACATCTTGCTATCATTGACACAACCATGAATTCTGCATTGTATCAGAAGATTCTAGAGAATGTCAGGGCATCCATCCGTGAGTTGAAGCTGAACCGAAAGTGGGTCATGCAGGAAGACAATGATCCTAAACATACAAGCAGATCTACAAAAGAATGGCTGCAGAAAAAATTCTGCGTTTTAGAATGGCCAAGTCAAAGTCCGGACCTTCACCCCATCGAAATGTGGCAGGACCTGACGCAAGCTGTCCATGCAAGGAAGCCCTCAAATGTCACAGAGTTGAAGCAGTTCTGTAAGGAGGAATGGGCCAAAATTCCTCAAAACCGATGTGAGACTGACCAACAGTTACAGGAAACTCTTAGTTGAAGTCATTGCTGCTCAAGGGAGTGACCACCATTTACTGAATCTAAAGGTTCATATACTTTTTCACACATGGATATTGAATGTTGAATCATGAATAAATGTTGAAAAAGTATCATGTTTTTCTGTCATTTTTTTTTTTTTTTAATCAGGTTCTTTATTATTAGGACTTGGATTAAGATCTAATAACATTTTAGGTTTAAAATATGTGAAAAATATGAAAATCCTAAAAGGGTTCACAAACTTTTTCTTAGCACTGTGTGCTCAAGAAGCAATGGGAAACAACCACATTTGTGACGCAGTAAACAAGATGATGAACATTGTAATCGCGCATTTATTGAGATTTGCAGTTTCACTGCTGGTGCTGAGCTCTTCTGACAAAGCATACACTGCAGATTAATAAGGACCAACTGAGATATTTGTCCTTAATTCTTGTAGGCTGGCCTTGCACTCTATGGAAGTGTGAAGATGGATAATGCAACTCAATTAAGTTGTTCTTGTCAGGCAGTTATGGCTTTAATTTAATGTTGCTCAGGAATGCTGGCTGCAATTATTCAGGCAAGCTAGGAGGACCAGACACAATCTGCATTAGACACTTTTTTTCCCCCTTTCAGCCTTCACACTTGTTACTCTATAGATTTTGAATAATTTCTTATACCCCCTTGCAACATAACAGTGAAATTTGAATACTTCTTTTTTTTTTTTTTTTTGCTGTATGAGTTGACCCACACAGTATTCAAAGATCAGACGAGGATGACTGGTAAAACAATCCTTAAAATATGACAAAACACCACAACATAGTCTTTAAATAATACACTATTTATTTTGCTTTAAAATAGTTTACTTTTATACTACAGACTGAAAATTTCAAGCAGGTCAGGGACTTGCACAATGCAAGAAATAAAAAGAACACACAGTTTTCTTAGTTAATTAAATAGTGAAAGTAAAAAATAAAAGTTTTGACAGAAATGTGCATTAGGAAACCCTATGTTTTAATTATAGGTGTGATTTGTTTAGTCATAACTGCCTGCATTGTATGTGCTCAATGTTGTAAAATATAATTGTTAGATTTCCCAATTTTCCCTAAAAATGTTAAATATCATATAAACCCTCTGAAGGCTACCCCATATTGACAAGGGTTAAAATTAAGTAATTTTATTTAGTTATCTACAATCCCAGTGCTAGTTATGTCAATTTAGATCTGGCTGGGGTTTATATTGCAAATCAAGTTATAATCAGGGAGACCCCTAAACATCTAGCAACATCTGAAGCTCCCCTGGCCATCCTCGAATAAGTCTGCTGCATAATGAAACGGTTTCAAGTTGCAAGCAATTACCAGATCTGAGGAATGCATAGTCAGCCATGCATGGCAAAATGTCTAGATTAAACTAACATTTAGTGCTAGCGATTTCCAGTGGATAAACCCGACTCGTAAACAGGCAGTAAGTATACCTCAATTTTTATGAGATAACCCACTCTGGGATTAAAACAGAACCCCCATATTCACTTTCTTTATGGGGGGAGAACATGGTATGAAAACAGCTGGGCCTACAAATGAGATCTTGGTTAAGAGGGGTAAAAATTCACTTTTATACTATCCAGAAAATATGGATATCTGAATACATTACACTTCGAGCACTATATAACACTATAAACAACTGCTTTACAAACATTTAGCAGACTTGCCAAAATATTTTATTACATACATATACAACCTACATGAGGTATAGGAACTTGGAGGAAGCTAATCTGGTATTGAACTTTGAGCAAGTGAGCAGACAGTGCATTTAAAATATCACAGGCAAATAAAACTTCAAAGTCACCATACAGTGTTTGGTATAAATAGTTAAAAAGAGAATGTTCCAAAATATTCATATTACATTTGATGCCATGCATAATGCACCCAATCTCACCTCATCCATCATTAGGTCTGGCACCAAATACATAATACATTCCTGAAAGGTCACAGCACTTTGTTGATGTTATATGCAATATATGCTCACTTATAATTAAAACCAGCTTTATGTTTAAGAAAAAAAAAATAGCAGAACCAACATAATTCAATATACATAATTTTGAAACAGTGCACAATGTGAGGAAGTCAGTTCAGGATGCTAGGAGATGTAATATGGATGTTACAGTATATTCTCATACTAAAAAGGTATGTTAGGGAAGTACAAAGAAAGACTCCCAATCTTACTTAATGCTGAAATTTTAAAGACAACCATTTTAATTAATTTTGTATTTGTTTTTAAGAAGTGAAACCCGAAAGAGGAAAAAAGGTATTTCTGTGGTTATGCAAATGTACCATAAAACAAATTAAATGAACTACCTGTGAACTTCCTCAAATTTGATATTACAAGATGCAATACCACAATGCTTACCAAGTGTTGCTAAAACTTGCAGGTTCATTTCTAGACTAAAAGATCAGTTTGCTAGCCACCAAACAGAAAAAATAATTACAAATTAAACCTGTACATTAAATAAAAAGTTCACAGGAGTCTTGATATTACATAATTATGCAGTACAACTATCCTGCCAACAAGTGTGGTATTTGGATATGTAATTTGCACTTTCTTGATTGTCCACTCGTATTAGGAAGTTTAGTAAAGTATCCTTTTTGTCTTTTGAGAAATATAGCTAAACTTAAACCTACTATTTCTGTGTCTGATGCAGAAAGACTAATGCATGCCTTTGTTTCATCTAGAATTGATTATTGTAATGCACTTTGCTCTGGTATCCCAAAACATGAGGTGTCTCACTCACAGCTCAATCAGAACACTGTCGCCAGAATTCTGACTAAAACCAGAAAAAGTGAACATATTACCCTTTTTTAACCTCTTTGTACAGGCTCCCTGTGCAGTTTAGAATTGATTTTAAGATTTTACTTTTAACTTATAAGGCCCTGAATGGAGTAAACCCCAGTTACTTACAGGAAATATCGATCATGTATACTCCTAACGGCACTCTTACATCACAGGATAAAGGGCTGCTGGTTATTTCAGGGAGAATAAAAATATGTGAAAAGGGCCTTTTCTTGTAAAGCGCTTAAACTATGGCATGCTCTGCCTTCTCCTATCAGGGAAGCTGGGACTCTTACTGTTTTTAAGTCAAGCTTGAAAATGTATTTTTTTTTGTTTTACAATCAAAACTAGTGCTGGGACGAACAAGGGATTTTCAAGTTCAGATATTCACTTAGAATTGAAATATGTTTGTTTTTCAAAAGGTAATAAAAGCCATTAAATTGCTCTGAACGCAAGCAGAGACGGGGGCGTGGCCGTGGCCCGTGGGTGCACCTTTACTTTACAGCAAGACCGAACAATATGTAAAGCATTCAAATAGAAAAATATCCAAGGAGTAAATAATAAGTAAGTGTTGGACTTACATTACCCCTTAGTGAGTTAACTACAAAACAAAGCATACCAAACTGCAGTTCAAGTTAAACGCCGTTTTGTTTATTCCCAAAATAAATAGTACATGAAGTTGACGATGCATTTTTTTTTTTTGTTTCTTCACAGTAAATAGTGGCCAGACACGTTTTTATAAAGTAATAATATGAGGTTTACTTGTGCCTTTTTGTAGCTGAACAAACTTTAACACTTCAAATAAAAAAAATGTGTAAATGGCGTTGTAAAATGCACATAAATTCCACATAAAGTCGCAACAAAACATATAATATATACAGTCAATATAAAAATCATTACACATTTTCAGGAAGTTGGGTGTTGTTTAAGTGAGGCATTTCAGAATGACGTGCTTGCCCTTTTTCTCTACTATGAGATTCTGGCTCTCTCAAACAGCACAACAAATTTTTGTCCCAGATGGCTTTTTTGCAGTCTAAAAAAGGCTCAGGAGCTGCTGTGTTGATATTAATCACACATCACATGGAGCTCTTATTCATTTGCCTTTTTTGAAACTGTCAGGCAAATTCTGGTGATACGGTAAATAAGTGCAAGGTATTTTTGTAGTTTCTAGCGAATATGAATATCTGACTTTTGTATCCGAACGCATGTCAAAAATATTTGTTTGAATATTCGGACATTTGTCACCACTAATCAAAACCGCATTTTCTTCGTCCTTTTAAAATTCTAATTGTATTACATTTTTGTTCTAGATTTTTAATTGTTCTGTTTCTACAAACTAGCTTTTTTACAATTCAAACCATTGTTTTTATCTCAATTTCTGTTTTATGAAATTCTGTATCAGATAGTGTAATTGTTTTGTGTGTGTGTAAAGCGCTTTGGAATCCTTGTGATGAAAGGCGCAATAGAAATGTGAATTATTGTTGTATGAGTGTGAAAATGGAAAATAAAAATAGATTAAAGTAACAAGTTCCTGCACCTTTTAGAACTCCAGTTGTCTTTAAAATTTAGCATCATCTTTAACTAGCTTACGAAACTTTACTCAAACATACCTCTAGGTCAGTGAGGTAAAAATGAATATTGCTATATTTAAGTTAAAAATAAACTGCACTCAATAAAGGAAGTGTCCACAATTAGTATTCCATAACACCAGGGAGGGCCTCCTGAAGGTGAAGCTAATATTTCTGCACCACAGAAAACATAAAAATCAGTGCACAGGTTATCACAGTAAGTATTTGCGTCTAGCATCCTCATCCAAAGTGAGGTCTACTACTTCTGGTGGGGATGACCAGTTGGGTTGGGGTGAAACACTTGTCCAGAGGTGAGATTGTCTTGTGCTGCTGTACTGTGAAATGGGGCCGTGCTTCCAAGACGAAATACTATGAATCACACCTCCTCTGGGATGGATGCACCTAAAGAGACGTGAACAAAAAAAAGAATCGTAAAGGAGTAAAGATTAAATACAGGGTAGTTAACTATTTACCATTCTTCATAAATAACAGAGTAATCCTCTATAAAATATGCTTTACAGATGCAACCATTGAGGGCTTACTCATTCCATGATAATTTTGGATAGCCTCAAATCACCATTTGCCATAAAGTCGTACAATTTCTGCTCCTTTCCTCTTATTATGACAGATATTTTGGGGGCACAACTTGAACCTATTAAGAAAGCGTCAATGATTAGACTTGCAAACATAAAATTTGCCTACAAACAAGAAACTGCAATATGCAGAGTCAATATTTCAATGCAACATTCTCTGCTTGTTTTGAAGTTGCTGGATCAGAACCCAGGAAAGCTACAGGACTCAAAACACAACAAGACAAGTTCTAATTAACATATTAAACAACTTTGCTGGGGGAAAAAAAAAAACAAAAAAAACAATAAGAAAGGCCTATGAGTTTGCTAATAAGACAAATTAAACAAACAAATTGATTAAGTTTCCAAGAGATTTATTTATGACATTAAGATGTATTTATGCCAATAAAAAAAATAAAAAAGTATATTTCTTGGACAGGGGTTATTGGAAAATGCTTGTTAAAGCAACAATTATTTAGGATTTTCTTTTGAACTACATGAAAAAACAGCTTATAAAAATTAATTCCTTTCTGAATCAAATTTTCTACTTCTTATGACGAGGTAGAGTTAGAAAACAAGGTCACCTCCTGGTTACACTATATTTTTATATATTTAAAAGTAAAAGTGCCATTTACCTTGCATTTTCTTGCACACCCACAATTTCCACTTCACTGTCCGATGAAGCAATATTTATTTCTTCTTTGATTTGAAGTGGTCCACAAGTAGACAAATCACCAGTTGCAAACTCTGCATTTATGTGACCTACAAAAAATAAATAAAATCTAAACTTTACTTCTAACAAGTTAAATAATGTAATGCATACAATATATAACTGTATGTTTAAAATTAAGACACTAAGCTAACTTCAGTAAAGGCCCTGTTCCAATGACCGCTGGGTATCCATGTCTGAAGACATTGTTTATTGTTATTAACCCAGCCACCTCAACCACAAGCCTGTCCTTCTCCAAATAAATCTATGCAGATGCTTTATTTTTCCAGATACATTTTTACCCTACAAAAGCCTTTCCTGGTGGCAAAGTGTAATGTATCTGTTTGAAAAACAAGCATTAACATGGACACATAGTAAAAATTAGTATTTAGGAATTACACAATGTCATTTGTTTGAATTAAACCAGAAGGATAAACAAACATGGTCACAAAACAGTAGTTACCGTGTACCAGAATACAATCAGAGATTAAAACAAATGCATAGTGAAGGAACCCTACAATCAAACTGGACAGAGACATTCGGCCTGTAGTGTTTATTTACTGTAACCTGGTAAAATCAAGTCAGTAGTACAACAAAGTCTCTGGCAGTGCATTTGTGACTGCATGAATCATAGAATACAGAATTGGAAGCCAATATCTCAAAAGGTCATATGACCATAATATGACCCGATCAGTTTCCATAACACTGAATGTCAACTGCAGATTTCCAAACACAAAGCACATCCACAGAGGCTGGTTTTCATATGGAATAAATACTTCCATATAGCTACTGCAATCACAAATTAGTGAGAAAAGTTTCAACCTGAGCAGACCTGAATACATGTATACTGTAGCAGGGCTGCAAAACGTTTGTGCCCATGCACCGAAGGATTTGGTCGGGGTTTCAAAACAAACATTAAGTGTTTTTATTATTATGTATTCTGCTTAGAGATATATATATATCAATGTGTTATTCTATGGCCTGAGGGACCTTTCAATATGTCCTGAAGGTTTTGTTAAAAAAAAAAAAAAAAAAAAAAAAAAAAAAAAAAAAAAATGGATCGTTTGGGCAAATAAGACACTGTTTAACCTGAGTGATCGCAATGCCAGAATACATATTTATTCTCACGGTCTTTATAAGAAATAATGGACACTACTGGACAAAATAAGTATTTATAAATAAAATAACTCTATTATTATCATCAGTAATAACAAAAAAAAAAAACAAAATGACCTGATAAATTCAGTTCATTAAACATCATCTGCTTATATCCACTTGTTTCTTGATATGTATAAATTATGTAAAAACAAATATATTAAAAGCACATGGAGAGAGAATACATTTTCTAATACAGCTAAGTCAAATACACCGGATTTACAGATTTACAGACTTAAGCCCCAGCCCCACAGAGGCGCTCAGCCAATTGTGCATCACCCTGAGAGCTCTCGTCTATGGTCGGCAGTAGAATAGCCTGGATTTGAACCGGTGAAAACAAGATGTGACATTAAATCTAATATTAGTGATGGTAACTCAATATTTTAGTGTAAAATTGAAATTAATAGATAGAAAATAAAAAATATAAAAAAACTGATAAAAAAATCTTTACTTAACAAGTTAATGACAAGCCACTGCATAGGTACTACTATAAAATGACCGGCCCCTAAGCAGAAAATGCGTAGTCAATTTACATTTATCTAGAAAACATAGTATTTAATGAATTCCGATTGGTCCAAATCAATACGTGTACTAAATATTGATGGCCTTCCATACAATTTGACCGTGTGTGTGTGTGTATTGTACTCGTAATTTACATTAGCAAGGTACATTATATACACTACCTTACTGTTGTTTACTAATGTGACACCCTCAGATTGTATAACGTAGTCCATAAATTGGAAGGCAATATTTCATACTTAAAGTACTACTAGGCACTGAAGTCAAGGCTACAAACTGTTTTGACTCATTATCCTCCAGAGAAACTATTCATTCCGTGGACATCATTTCCCCCACTTCTCCCCAGACTCTGGTGGTGAGTCAAATAGCTACCCCTCTTCTACAAACTCATGATGCTGAACTTTGTTTGCTTGTAGTACTAGTCTGTTAAAAGGTCCAATGACAAAGCAGAAAGTAAAGAACATTAAAATGGTACCAGATTCTCAGGTAGAATACAGACAAGTCCATGTAGGACATGCAGATGAAAAAAAAAGATCTTGGGTCCTCTCCTATTCTCTCTACAACTGCTCCCTGGGCCCCCTCATCGCATCCAATGGTTTCTCATACCATTTCTATGCTGATGATGCTCAGATCTTCCTCTCCTACCCCCTCCCGTATCTCTAACGGTCTGTCTGCTATCTCCTATTGGATGCACTCCCATCATCTCAAACTCAACCTCTCCAAATCTAACTTCCTTTTCTTCCCCTCCATCTTCTCATCTCCATTCCTCTGGAACCTACCACACTTTCTCACTCCTCAACTAAGAACCTTGGAGTAACTCCAAACCCCTGTCTCTCTGACTATCAGCACATCTCCACTCTAGCACACACCTGCCGTTTCTTTCTGAGCAACATACAAAGAATCCGACCCTTCCTCACCAACTACTCCATGCAACTCCTCGTCCAGGCCCTGGTACTCTCCCACCTAGTCTACTGCAACTCCCTCCTGGCCGGCCTCCCTGTGTCCGCCACCCGTCCGCTCTAGCTCACACAGAATTCCGCTACTTGTCTGGTATTATCTCTGCCGCTCTTCTCCCATGCTACTCCACTGCTCTGCTCACCCCATTGGCTCCCAATCACCACTCACATCCAGTTCAAGACTCTTGTACTTGCCTACCGATGCCTTGACCAGACTACACCCAGCTACCTCCAGACCCTCACCTCTCTCCGTACCGCCTGCACAGGATGACTGGCTGTACTTCCTCTACGCTCCCCTGCCTCCAGGGCCCGCTCTTTCTCCACCCTCGCACAGCAGTGGTGGAACGACCTTCCTACGGATGTCACGACTGCCCAGTCCCTGACCACCTTCCAGTGCCTCAAGACACACCTCTTCAGACCACACCTCTAAAACTCAACTCTTCCTTTCTGGTCACAATAGTACTCTGCCTTTAATGCACTTATTGGCTCCCTATTTTACTGTATTTAATCCTGCACTTAACCCAATCTACAGTATGTTGTATTTCACCTGCACTTTTATCTAACCCTGATGTAACTATCAACACTAATTTGCTCTTGAACTGCCCATTTTTGAAATCGTACTGTGTTTTATATTTACTCTTATTAGGACTGAAGTCATTATATTTTGTATATTGCTCTTACTTGTATTGCAATTCTTTATGTATTGTTTGTATACAACTAAGTTGCCCTGCGTAAGGGTGTCTGCTAAAAAATATCTGAAATTAATAAAAATCAGGGTGCAAAGGCACAAATGTACAGAGATAATCACATGTTTGCCAAATACACTATATAAAATGAAAAAACTCAATGGAGGTCATTATGACTAACCTGTTTCCATACTTGACCCCAGATCCCCTTTGTTTTGCCAAGAATTTGCTCCCAAATCCTGGGTTCGGTAAGTTTTTAGATCCTGAGCTACAGCAGCTGCTAGCAGATTGCTGACACTTACTCCTTCAGGGTCAGAGTTAGTGTCAGAAATGTCATAGTGTGCTAATACAGGAGGACCATCTGTAGGAATATAATAATAAAAAAAAAAAACCTGTTATTTAAACTGCACTGGAAATTCCACATTTACTAGTACTTTCAATGAGTTTTTTGAAAACTATATCTACACTCAAGTATGTGCACATTATAACCCTGGAAATACAAAAGCACACGTGTGGCTTCTTAATCTATCCAATCTTGCTATGTACTTGATAAAAAAAATTTATTCAGCAAAATCAAATTATAGATATACATTCAGAGCAGATTAGAAAAAACAGGCCTATGAAAATTGGCATTTCTGGGTTAAAAAAAACCCTACAAACCAGAGACATGTGAAACGTGAACATTTTTCAGATAAACGCACCACATATTACTGTACCTACAGTACATAGGTTATACTTGCTCTGTTCTGACAGGATTGTAAAACATTGCTATGGTTAAATCCTTTTGTATAATACTGAAAGCCCAACCCTCTCCCTAGGTATTGCCATATTTTACAATTTCTCCCAGCAAAAGTCCAGTCCACTTCAGTTCAAATTGCTTCATATACTGCACTGGCCCATGTCTCCATGTTTATCAAAATAAGCGACCCAATTAAGGAAGATGAGTTCAAGACGTGAGGTTCTAAGAGGGTTATACATTAGGATAACTGGGAAGTTGGAATAGTGAACAATATCAAAAGAACAAAAGTTAATATAAAAGTATTGTATATTAGATGGGGTAATAATGTATTGTCATTTCTGTTGAATCTTTTCCTCTCATTCAATAGTCTTGCATACAAGCTCATGTGGTTTATCTAGACTAAACTGTACACACAAGTGTGTACAGGTTACTGTATACAGAATTTCACATATTGAGTGCTTAACAAGGAAAGTACTCTACATCTTATTCAATCATTTTCAGAATTAGTCTCCAGTGACTTCATGCAATTACAGCAGTAAATTAGTTCAAAGCAAATTTCAAGGCTTTTTTGTTGTGCAAGCTTCAGTCTGACATTTAATTTAAAAAAAACAAAATCAGTATGTTATCTCAACCCTGGTCTCTTGAACAAAAGGATTTTTGGTTTGGCATATTTTGTTGGTAATCCTGTGCTTGTTACATGAAAAACACTCATAAGATCACGACTTCTAAAGCAAACAGATAGGCAGGCTATAAAAAAAAAAAGAAAAAAAAAAAGTTAAATCAAATAGTCACTCTTACTTAACACATTTTATCCAACAGCCAACATTTTAGTTTCATACTTTATTCCTTACTTCTTTTTTAAAAAAAAAAAAAAAAAAAAAAAAAAGAGCATAATTTTGCATTATTTGTCAATACTGATGCTGCAAAGTGAAATGATTTGAGATGAAATATCAACTAAAACCAATGAAAATGTGCTTTTATAAAATAGCCAAAACAAAAGATAAGCCATGTCACGACAGAAACACTTTTGTATCTGACTTTGGTGCAAAAGACATAACTTGAGAGCAAAGTAAAATATTGCAGCGGTTTTATTACTGGAATGGTTAACGTCAAATATTGAATCTCAGAAATGTGTTTTTCAAAACGGTTAGTATAAGTAAAACAAAAAAAAAAAAAAAAAAAGAGCCTAAAAACATTGCAAAGTTAGCATTGTGCTAAACATGTATGATAATCACCATGCACAAACATACATCTGATTAATATAAAATCATGCAGATTAATACTCTGGTCACCTACCCATTAAGATACCTGTGCTCAGAAACTACTTCAATTCTTCATCAGTTGAAAAAGACAGCTTAAATGCTTTGAGCTTCACTTCCATATCTTCTGCACTTTAAATCATCTTTGTTTACAATTTAAAATGTACCAATATTCTTTAAAGTCAGGGTTACAGATCTACATCCCAATAAATATTAATGACACCAAGTAACATAGATCGAATGACGCTTGGTGTTAGATCTCCTTCCCGACCTGTGAGGGCACTAGGAAGAAGGAACAGAGTAACCTTAAGCAAAGGCAAGAGAATTTATTCCGTAGGGTAGGTGGAAGCCAGACATTTAGGAAAGGGGCGGAACTACGGCACCCAAGCTCACTGACCCAGACGTGGACAGCGTGGCATCTGAGGATTGGAAGAGCAGATGCCCCAGTTAACCTAAGGGTCATGGGCGAGGGTATAAATAGGAGGGCGTAGCTTCAGTGATCGTTCCTTTGCATATGGTTAAACTAAATAACTGAGGAGCGTGTATTGTGTATCAAAACCGTGAGTGTTCTGCGTTGTCTGTGTAATAACACTGTTTGTCTTGTTCGTCATTTCTCACTAAGAATACTGAGCACAATCCGGAGCTGCAGCCGCAGGCCAGCGTAAAACCTGGACATCACCACTCACCTTCACTACAGGAATTGTCTTTTGCACCACTAGCACTAAAATCATGCACTGTCCAAATTGTGTCTGTGTTTTGTGTGGGTGAAGGAATCGGACTTTGGGATATGGGTCAAAGCCGTGGGATTATAAATCAGAAGTGATACACGCCGCTGTACCATTTCCAACATTATTTGCAGGTTCGCTATAAGGCACTGGACATTACAATCATTTAATAAACACCCTTGCACCTGTAAATCATCGTCTGTGTCATTTATCCACCCTGCACTGCACTCACCTGCACGTATACCACACACCCAGAAAAAAAATAATAATAAAAAATAACCAAGTATGCAGCATCACAGACTATAAATACAGCGGACATCTGCAAACAGCCATGCTTTCAATTTGGAACATGCTACAAATAAACCCACTCATTAGCAAAACACACCCGCTTCTACAAATCTCAATGCACTTACTTTCGCAGTATCCACATAAGTGTAGAAAAAATGTTTGTTGTTGTAAATGCATTTAAAAATAAAAAAATAAAACAAACAGAACTATGATAACAATGACAGCAATAAAGATGAATTTAAATTATATGACACCAATACTGTATTCTAATAGTAACATACCATCACTGGTGTATGGTTAATCCAAAAACCAAATTACTGAACTACAGTACTACGGCCAGAATTTTAGCATCACTTAGAATTTTAGGATTGAGACCAATAAAATAAAAACCAACATGAACATAATTTTGATATTTTATTTAATATCATGCAATCAAAGAAACTACAAAATGACATTGCAAGAGTATACCAGAAGACATAACAGTAGTACAACGTTTGATTTCGAAATATCAAATTTTTTAATTTGTCAGTTTTTTGTTAAGTATATGGAAAACTACAAGGCAGTATGTAATTCAATATGTTAACATAACTTTATACAGCATGTTTCATTCGACTGAAGCAACATTAGGTCATTTATATAAGGTGATGCAAATTTTTTGGCCATAGCTGTACAGTCTCCAAATAAAATGAAATCATATTCATTGGAACCACCTTCATATTAAAAGCACAAACATAGTAACTTTTAAATCTCAATGAAAATTCAAGCGATTCATTTTTTTTTTCTCATTTAAGACGGTCAGGTTTCCAAAACTCATTACTTAGTAACAATATTACACACTAGTTGATTTGCAAAAATAAAAGCAAGAGCAATATTAAGAGTATGAACTTGGCAAGTGTAAAAAGATACAGTATTTGGCTCATTCCAGTTTAAGATGAAAAAATTTGCAGGAGGGTTTTTGTTCATTTGTGGCGTATACAGAACATAAACCTCATGGGATAGAGTTCCAGTGTACAGCAAGTGCTGCAAACAAGCAAAAGAGCTGTGCAACTTCAATCATGCCCCTCATGGTGGGAATGTGTGAAGACGTGGTAAAAATCCCCCATTTTGCCGACATTTAATTTAACCCGTGTGCACGTGTGTGTGTGTGTGTGTATGGAGGGTGGAGGGTGGTGGGGCAAACGAACGTACAATGTTAGTATAATTTTAAAATTTGTTTTAAATGCTTTTGAATGTAAAAAAAAATACTGTTGAGCAACCTCCCTCCCTCCTTGAGCTGAAATGACATTTTACAAGGAAATGTATGCATTAATGTACAAGTTGGTTAAATGTATCCCAGATCTACAAGTACACAAGCCTGTCTTCTGAAACAAGGTTGGAAGAACAATGAAAACAACCCCATAAAAACTGACATTTCTCCAGTAATTGTCTGAGCTGCCCAAATGTTGTGTAACCTAGGCCATCTACTGTACTGAAACACATATCTTTACCTAAAGCAATCAACATTTTTATTGTCAAATATTAAAAGGAAACACTGTACATTTTGCAAATGTATGTTAGTCATGTTTACAGCAAATATACAAGGTTTAAAAAAAAGAAAAAGAAAGTCAATTTGCAAAATAACCTCCAAGGAACAAAAGAAAGCAATTTAAAAGCACAGTCAAGAACAAAAAAAAAAGAGTAAAAAAAAAAATATAGCACTGTAACACACCAAGACTGACATTTCAACAGCCTAGTTTTAACATTTAAACTTAAAAATAAGTTAGTGGATCTTATAAAAATGCTTCAGAAGATGCATATCACCAAATATTTTGAGGCAATTTGAACAAAGCCTCTCTCCAAAACTAGTCTAAGATGAAGAAATCCATATTTTTGTCTTGTTTATGATAGTATAGTAGAAAAACAGAATCTTCGTAAAGCTCTGGGAAAACATGTACATGTAGTTTTGTAGCTCAGACCCACCCCCTTGTATGAAAGCACAATGGAGTAATAGTAATCACATTTTTCAAAGCCCTGTCAATTTCTTTGTTACCAGAAATTTGTGCAAAGACTAACATAGTAGTTTCTTTCAATAGCAGCTTCAAAAGAAAAAAAAAAAAAAAAAAAAAGTTGAACAATCTATTAGAAAATTTGTCTATTCGTGTTTAATCTATTTTTACAATTTCAGGACATGCTTTGGATGTAGCACACTTGGTACCCTGTTCTAGAAAATGTCACTGAATACCACTTAAACTATTTATATTACTTCTTTAGCCATGCCTTATTGAGCCTGCATGCCTTACTATAAAGATCTGCTTTTACTGATATGACAATTTGGTAGAAAAAAATGTAACTGTCACACTGATTTCTATGCAAACATACTAGTTTCCATCATGTTAAATTTACACTACTTTCTTTAATACCAATTAAGTTTGTCCTTTGGTACCCCCACAAAAAAAAAAAAAGTTATATTTGTTATTTTCACACAATACTTCATACTCTGATCAAACTTCCTGTATAATCTACTTTCCTCTATTTCCATTAGCAGTACAATACAATGTCAGACTACCAGCTATAAAATCATAACATGCAAGTCAGTAATCATCAAGTCAAAGTAATGAAACTGGATAAATTGGCGTGATTTGATTTGTTTTGTAAAAACATATAGTCAGCTTCAGAGTTGAGCCGACCAGGAAATTGTCAAGTAATGCATGCACAGTAGAGAAAGTTAGGTTATTCTCATAACCCCGGTTCCCCGAAATAGAAATGTAATGTATTACCTAATGGGTGTTTACCTCCTAAAAGGTAAACTTGATTATTATATACCAAAGCTGCTCGGCCAAATCTGTGATGCAGTCATGCCTGCCTCTTAGGATACAATAGGGCAGCGCTCACAGATCTTAGCGTAATTTTTCCTTCAAGCCTCCACCAATCATGTAGGAAGCAAGCTTGAAAGTAAATGGTTACGTTTCTATTTCAGGGAATCAGGGTTATGATAATAACCTAAACACTCCCTTTCAACTATGAAATGTAACCATTACCGAATGGGTCAATATACCCAAGCTGTCACAGAGGCAAAACTGCAGTATGACCGGAATGCTACAAGGCTAAGCCAAGGTTGAGGGAGAAACTCAACTCTATGACGGTGTTGCAAGGGTTGACTCTGAAGCCACCCTTAACAGTCTAGTTCCAAAGCCAGGGTTTTGAGGATCCATGACATTCAGTCTGTAGAACCTGGTGAAGGTATGGGAAGTAGGCCACAAGGCTGCATTGCATCCGTCTCTGACAGATGCACCCTGGAATAAAGCCCATGCGATTGCAATGCCCCTGGTGAAATGGGCAGTGGAGGGGGCAGGTTGGCTCGCTCATAGGCAGTCCTGACTATCTGCTATATACTTGGACAGCCTCTATTTAGATAGGGCTTGACCGTGGGACTTCACCTCATAGTAGACAAAAAATTGTTCGGACTGCCTCCAACTTTTCATCCTGTCAACATAATCCGCTAAGGTTAGCTCTAGACAAAGCGCGTATGAAGCTGCCGCTCTCTGTCAGACTAAAAAGGAGGTGGATGGAAAGCTCACAATTAAAAAAAGAAGGATTGGCATGGAGCGTAACCTTTGTCATTGCTTCTACAAAAATTAAGCAGACTTTCACAATTGAGAAAGCCTGTATCTCACTCACCCGCTTTGCTGATTGCAAACAATATCCTTCATAGGCTGCTGAAGCCGCTGAGCTCCTTCAAAAATCGCCCCGCCAGGAAGTGAGCTCCTGGGGAGACAGAGTTAATTTTGACATGGCAAGCAGAAATGGCTGCCAGACATACCAGGGGTCAAAAGCAGACACCATGTCTGAAAGACGCCCCGCTTAAACCCGTATTGGGAATGCGTGGATGCTGCTTTGGCATTTTTCAAGGTCAACAGACCCAGATGGCTCAAATGCAGCCGTTCAGGGACCAGATCCAGAGCTGCAGTCATACAGATAATTGAGCACTCTGGTGCCTTTGAGTCTCAATGGAGCCAGACAGCTTCCATGCAATTCGAGAAGGCACGGAGAGCTAATGAGAGTCCAAATGGCAAGATACAGACATTGTACACTGTTCCCTGAAAGGCAAACTGCAAGTACTTCCTGTGCGCTGGTTTTATGGGGATGTGGAAATAGGCATCTATACAGTCCAGCGTGGTGAACCAGTCACTTGGCCTGATTAACAAACAGCTATTGCATTGTCAACATTTTGAATCTCCTTCTGCTCAAGTACAGGTTGACCTGACTGAGGTTGCGGATTGGTCTGAGGCCATCATCCCGCTTGAGGACTAGCAAGTACCTGGAGTAGAACCTTCCTCCAACTTGAGAGGGTCTATCATTATTATTAATTTATATCATGCAAATAACCCATTTTTGCAGCAGAGCCACTACCTCCTGAGACACCATCACACCGTGCTGCGGGTCCGTGGCTGATGTTGGAGTCAAGCCCTGAAAGGGAGGGGGACCATGCTTGGACTCTAGCCAGTAGCTGTTTTGAACACTAGTCAGCAACCAGATGTCCAAGTTGCACTGATGCCAATACTCCAAATACCTCCCTGAGAAGGGACCCTGAGCCTGTGATAGCAAACTCATAGGGCTACTGCTCTGCTTGTGACTTAGCCCGAGTTTAGTTTCTGCGCCAGGTGGCATAACCTAAAGTCTCCAGAGTGAGGAGCCACCGGCCGGTTCTAAACATCACCTCTGGAATTCCCACGGTGCAGCATCTCGTCCACCGCAGGACGAAACGTATGTCCCGTTGTAATAGGGGAACCCAACAGCAGTACTTTGTCCCAATCAGGCACGCATGTCTGGGAAAGCCACAGCTGCCTACATGCAGCTATCAATTCCTGCCATTCAGTTTTGGTAGACAGAAAAGGTTCTTATTAACCAGGTGTAGCTCATCCATTTGTAGTAGTGAGGGCCTGTGGCTGTCAGAGAGGAACCTCAGCAAATAGGACTCGTAGGCTACCAAATTACTATTATAGTTGCCCAACCATGCGGTGAACACACTGGCTGAATAGGCACGCTTGAGGATCACATCCGAGATCTGGCACGGCTTGTTGGGGCAGACGGCGTCCTCAGATGGGAGCACTTAATTAGGCGTCTGTACCAAAACAGCAATTGAAGCATCCACTGGTAGAAATTGGGCCAAACCTAGCTTCTCCACATCACGTACCCCATATAGGATGTCCATTGATAGGGAAACAGCAGGAGCTGTAGCCAGGTGACCACATGACAACAACCTCAAAAAATAAAATCCGGTTGCAATGGTGGGGGGACGGGAGAGGTGGCAGGCTCAAGACAGACTGCCTTGTCCCAGCTTCTGAAGGCCAAGACACTTGCAAGACTGCAGCAGCTTTCTTGATCAGCGGTAGAAGCTCTGCAGACAGGGAGAGATTAACCGCAGGGGATGTGCTGTCAGACTCCATGCCCTCAGACAGGAATGCCAGCTCTTCTTCGCCCACCTCCTCAGGAGGCGGCGATGGACAGCACGTCATCCTGTTGCCAATCTGCACTCGTAACCCGCTGGGGCTCCAAGGGGACAGACGGCGCCGAACGTTCAAGCAGTAATTCTGCAAGCAACGTTCATTGGTGGGCAACAGCTGCCCAGAGCTTCTCCATCTGCTCTGCATTCGTGGATTACTTGGAACAGTGACTGTTTTTCATCGGGGGAGGAGAGGCAGAGGAAGACCATGAAGATGGCTTCCTGTGTGGGCTACTTTCCCGGGTGTGACGTCCAATCTCCCTTGGTACAAAGCCATGGGGTGAGGATGCAGCCACCTCTCTTTTCCACAGGATGATGGGGAACAAAGCCAGATACTGTGGAATGGGACTGCAAGCAATCTCAACCAAAGTGCGTATCTCAGTCCAGTGCAGCACAGCTGAGCCCAGGAGCTGTGTGCGCATTTCTGAAGAAAAAAAACAGAATACAAGAGAAACATATTTCTCCACAGAAAACAGTAGTAACACAATTACAATTCAGAAAATAAACTTGTGACTTAAGATTTTTTAATTGAACTCCAGACAGAACTAAGCTGCCTGTGGGGAAAGCAGAAGTCAGCCTACTTAAGTTACTTGATCCGAGAAGGAACGAATCAAGCTGCCGGCTTCAGCAGGGCACAAGTCCACTGCGGGACGTAAAACAGGCAACAATAAACATGTAATTAATATTAAAAAACTATCACAACTTAAATGTAATATTGTATAAGTTATAATATTAGCAAATTATACAGATATAAGCAACAAGTACTTATCTCATACCAGGCTCCTCAGTCAGGTCAGTTCTTGAAATGAAAAACTGTGCAGAGAACTGGGCAGGCAGACCTTTTGTACCCTCTGGGGAGGGCAAGACAGCATCACAGGCTCGGCCGAGCAGCTTTGGTATATTATATTAATATTCAGGTTTTGGGTCTTTAGGAAGTAAACACCCATTAGGTAATTGTTACATTTCATATTTGAAAGAGAACTGGTTTCGATTTTACAGCAGTGCATACTGCAGCATTAAGGCTGTGTTCCAAAAAGGTCATTCTTTTGGATGTCAAAAGCCTGATTTTGCACAATCTGGAAGTAAAATGACTCCACAAAAGGGGTTTTATTGGATTAAATGTAGACTTCGACAACTAAATTAAAAGTTGGAAGGTTCGATGAGAAAAAAACAAAACAAAATAGAAGGCTGAAAGTCAGGCCAACATCTTGAAGGCTACATTTCTCTTATTTTAGATTGTTTCTGGAAGATTTCATGACACCATTGTAAAAACCTGAGTCTTATCATCACATTATGGCAGCCTCCTAGACTAGAAACCCCATTATAACAGGGCACACTAGATTAATTTTTCATGCAGAATTAGTCCTTTAAGTCCATCATTATTAATAGGAATGAGGGGATGGTCATGTTTTCAGCCTATTAGAACACCTAATACACCAAGGACCTGCTTCATTTTATTATTACATTCCAATTTTCCAGGAGATTGGCCACAGTTTAATAATAATAAAAAAACAGATTAGTATTTATTTCAAGTTAAAAGTTATACTTTCCAAGCCTAAAGATACAGTTCTTAAATGCTTGCGTGATCCAAATCTTGACTATCAGGGTTTCCATTTTCTGAAAAGCTGGTGGGAGGGTGGTTGTTGTTGAACGGGATCTGGAAGGATTCAGAGTCGATGTTTTGGTGGTTCACTACATATGGCAAATAAGCTTGCGAGTGCAAATGGCTGCCGGACATTTGCATGCACGCATTGGACTGGGAGGTGGGTGGCACCCTTTGGCCGATCATTTGGATTATGGGCTCTGTGGATTCACAGCGTGGCTTAGTTTCATCATCGGTGTCTAGTCGAGTCAGTTTGTCCATCCACATACGAAACCTCTCCTCCGTCTGCCGCTGCATCACCGCAAAACGGTTCATGGCTTCTTCCAAGACGTTGCCAATGCAGTTCCGGTCCCATGAAGTGCCGCTGTCTAGCAGTCCCTGAATTTGACCGGTCACTCCTGCAGAACCTTCGGCGCGACTGAAGCCAGCTTTAAAGACATTGAGGCCATTCGATAAGCATTATTAGATCACTTTTTTGCTTGTTTTTTAAAAATTATACAAATGTGTTATTGTTTGTATGTTTGGCATGCTGGTGACATGAGAAAAACAAAACACACATGCAATATAATATGTACTCAAATATGTTATTTGTAGACTTAAAATGGCTGATGCTACCATAAATGAAGTCATGCCAGAATTCAACATGTAAAACAGTAGAAGGCGTTCAACCAAATGAATAGTGTGTACATATCATTTAGCTAGGCAACACAACGCAAAATGAATAAAGCAATGGTATTTGGTCTCTGAAGTTTGTCATTCTGAACAAGCTGAAAAAACTATTTATCCTGGTACCAGATAGTAGGCCTATTGGTCACAAGTGAGGTAATACAATCAGGATTAGCCACAAGCAGAAAGTAGTAGGGTATATCACCTCAATTCTATCAGCTAATCAAATAGTTTTGTTAATACTATCTCCTAAAAGTAGAAGCCAGCTAGCTATACGTAACTCCATATTCTGCATTCAAATACAACAATATAATGGGGAGTATTGCAACTACAAATAATTCAATTTCAGACTGTACAACAGGGATTAGAAAAAATGCGGCAACAACTCTGATCTTTACTACCTCTTCTAAAGTCAAGGCAATTAAGTTTAGGTTTTAAATTGGAATATATGTAATTGGGTTCTAGCACTTCAATCCATGCTGGCCTTGAAGTGACTGCAAAAATTGCCCCTTTGTTAGAAAATGCTAAATAAGAGACAATTAATAGTAAGTCCAAAATTTACATGTTAAATCACTGTTGAACAGACATAGTATATACAGTATTTAAGTAAGGCTGCCACCTTTAAAACATGTAAATGACTCAATTTCATTTAGTTAATACATTTCATAAAATTAAACTATCCACCGACATCAAGCAGCTGACAAGTCTGTATCACTGTGATATATTTTTGTATTACGCTGCAATCGCATAACGATTCAATAGTATTCCGGTTCATTATTAAACAACCTAGCTTTTTACCATGCGCCTGTTAGGAAACTACAGAGTCCACAATGCATCTGACCAGATTCAACTTCCTGCCAAATTAATACTGAGAGGCTAGCCCAGGGGTGGGCAATTCCGGTCCTGGAGGGCCGATGTCCCTCCTGGTTTTTTTTCTAACTGTACCCTAATTTAATTGGACCAATTAAGTGCTTATTAGAAGCTTAATTGGTCAGCTGGAACAAACACCAGGAGAGACCGGCCCTCCAGGACTGGTATTGCCCTTCCCTAGGGTAGCCCAAATTGCCTCTGTATATCACGATGCAGTGTCCATTTTAAAAAGAATTATTCTCGTACCTTTATGGAAAAGGAGACTCCAGGAAAAAAGTAGGCAAGGTTAAATTAAGAACTGTTTCAAATGATGATACATTTCACATACACACAGTGCCTATAGCAGGGCTTCCCAAACTCGGTCCTGGGGACCCCCTGTGGCTGCTGGTTTTCATTCCAACCGAGCTCTCAACTTAACTAGACCCTTAATTGAACTGATAATTTGCTTAATTAGACCTTTTTACTTGTTTCCAGTTACTACAGTTGCAGTTCAAGATCTAGAAACAAGTATAAAGGTCTAATTAAGCAAATTCAGTTCAAGTAAGGGTCTATTCAAGTAATTGAGAGCTTGGTTGGAATGAAAACCAGCAGCCACAGGGGGTCCCCAGGACCGAGTTTGAGAAGCCTTGGCCTGTAGGATGTATTCACCACCCCCTTGGACGTTTTCAGTTTGTTGTGTTACAACCTGAAATCTTGATGCATTCAAATGGGATTTTTTTTTTTCCCTTTAATTTACACAACATAAGAACGTTTACAAACGAGTGGAGGCCATTCGGCCCATCCTGCTCATTTGGTTGTTAGTAGCTTATTGATCCCAGCATCTCATCAAGCAGCTTCTTGAAGGTTTCTAGGGTGTCGGCTTCAACAACATTATTGGGAGTTGGTTCTAGACCCTCACGATTCTCTGTGTAAAAAAGTTCCTCCTATTTTCTGTTCCAAATGCCCCTTTGTCTAATCTCCATTTGTGACACCTGGTCCTGGTTTCTTTTTTCAGGTTGAATAAGTCCCTTGGGTCGACATATTCAAAATTCTAAAAGGTATTGACAACTTGAATTAGGTTGCCACATAGATTTCTTTGTTCAAGACTGAACAGATTCAATTCTTTTAGCCTGTCTGCATATGACATGCCTTTTAAACCCGGAATAATTCTGGTCGCTCTTCTTTGCACTCTTTCTAGAGCAGCAATATCATTTTTGTAGCGAGGTGACCAAAACTGAACACAATATTCAAGATGAGGTCTTACTAATGCATTGTACACTTTTAACATTACTTCCCTTGATTTAAATTCAACACTTTTCACAATATATACGAGCATCTTGCTGGCCTTTTTTAAAGCTTCCCCACATTGTCCAGATGAAGACATTTGAGTCAATTTGAGACATTTGAGTTTTTCATAGATTCCTTCTTCAACTTCAGTATCTCCCATATGATATTTATAATGCACATTTTTATTTCCTGTGTGCAGTACCTTACACTTTTCTCTATTAAATGCCATTTGCCATGTGTCTGCCCAGTTCTGAATCTTGTCTAGACCTCTGCTGCTGCAACAGCGTTTCCCACTCCTCCTATTTTTGTTTCGTCAGCAAATTTAACAAGTTTGCTTACTATACCAGTATCTAAATCATTAAAGTAGATTAGGAATAGCAGAGGACTTAATACTGATCCATGTGGTACTCTACTCGTTACCTCACTCCATTCTGAGGTTTCTCCTCTAACCTGTACTTTGTTTTCTACATGTTAATCACTCACTAATCCATGTACATGGGTCTCCTTGAATCCCAACTGCATTCAGTTTGAGAATTACTCTTGTGTGACTTTGTCAAAAGCTTTCTGGAAATCTACATAAACGATGTCATGCTTTGCAATTATCCATTATCGATGTTGCATCCTCAAAGAAAAACATCGAGCAGGTTAGTTAGACACAATCTCCCTTTCCTAAACCATGTTGACTGTCACCCAGAATACTGTTACCATATAGGTTTTTCCATTTTGGATCTTATTATAGTTTCCATAAGTTTGCATGTAACAGAAGTCAGACTTATTAGTCTGTAGTTACCTGGTTCAGTTTTGTTTGCCTTTTTGTGGATCGGTATTACGTTTGCAATTTTTCAGTCTGTCGGTACAACCCGTGTCAAGAGACTGTTGCATGATCTTGGCAGTTTGTAAATAACTTCTTTCATTTCTTTGAGTACTATTGGGAGGATCTCACCCAGCCCAGGGGATTTGTTTATTTTAAGAGCTCCTAGTCCCTTTAACACTTCTGCCTTGGTTATGCTAGTTATTTAAAACTGGGTAGGAACAGGTTGACGTGGGGCATGTTGTCCGTATCCTCCTTTGTAAAAACTTGTGAAAAGTAATCATTTAATATATTTGCTATTTTTTTTTCTTCATCTATGATTTTGCCATTTGTATCTTAGACATTTAACGTCCTCTTTGAATGTTCTCTTGCTGTTGTAATATTGGAAAAACATTTTAGAATTGGTTTTAGCCCCCTTAGCAATGTTCATTTCTATTTCTCTCTTGGCCTTTAACTTCCTTTTTGACTTGCGTTTGCAGTTCTGTGTACAACCTACCCAACACTTTCAATGTGTGAAAATAAGCTCAGGTGCTAAATAAGCTCATTGCTTTCAGCATTCACACAAGTTAAATGGCACAGATCAGGGGAGGGGTATAATAAGATTTCAAAGGCACTGAATATCCCTTGGAGCACAGTCAAGTCGATCATTAAAAAGTGGAAGGTATACGGCACCACCCAGAATCTGCTTAGAGCAGGCTGTCCTCCCAAACTGAGCAGCCGGGTAAGAAGGGCATTGGTCAGAGAAGCCACCAACAGGCCAATGACAACACTGAAAGACCTACAGCGTTCCAAGGCTGAGATGGGAGAAACTGTCCATGTGTCAACAATAGCTCAGGTACCCCACAAATCTGGCCTGTATGGAAGAGTGGCAAGAAGGAAGCCATTTCAGAAAAAAGCCCATGTAAAATCCCACTTGGAATTTGCAAAAAGGCAGGTGACTCTGAAAAGATGTGGCAAAAGATTCTGTGAAGCATGGTGGTAGTAGCATCATGCTATGGGGATGCTTTTTATCGGCAGGGACTGGGAAGCTTGTCAAGGTAGAGGGCAAAATGGATGTTGCTAAATACAGGCAAATCCTTGAGGAAAACCTGCTTCAGTCTGGAAAAGACCTAAGACTGAGAGGGAGATTCACCTTTCAGCAGGACAATGACCCTAAGCACACAGCCAAAGAGACATTGGAGTGGCTTAAAAACAAGAAAGTGAACGTCCTAGAGTGGCCCAGTCAAATTGAGAATCTGTGGCAAGACTTGAAGATTGCAGTCCACTAACGATCCCCATCCAACTTGTCAGTTTTTTTTTTTTCATTAACTGTTGTTTCACAATAAAAATGATCTTTCTTCTTCAAAGTATTGAGTAGGTTGTGTAAATCAAAGGAAAAAAAAAAAAAAAACTATTTCCTAGATATCAGCAAAAACCTGCACATCAGCAAGAACCTCCAAGTCTTCCTTCTATCTGGAATCTAGATCAGGAAATGCGATTTTCCCTCCACCCCTAAATCTGCAACACCCAGCCGAACATAAGAAGGGGCATTGTATCAAATGTCAGGAATAAGTTGAAAAAAAGCAGAAGTTAAAAAAAAAAAGTAGAGAATTAAAAAATAAATAAATAAAAAAATGCAAAAGAAAAAACCCTAGAACTACCAGAGAAATGGAAACTCAAATAAATGTGATTCATCAAAGAAGAAGAATGGCCAATTAGCTCACCTAACTCTATCTAAAGGAAGTAAGTAACAAGACGGCCAAAGAAATTTCTAAATTCCTGCATCGAGATGATATATTCACCATCATAAACGGAAAAAAAAAAAACTGAGAAACAAGAAGGGGCACATTTAACAGACACATTGAAGAACCTTCACAAAAAGTTCCTTTCAGAAAATCCAACAACAAAACACTCAGGGCAGTTCTGTAAAGATTGTTACTTCTGGATTGTGAGACCCAAAATAACAGGACAGACGCACGCCCTTGCAAAATCCATGAGAATTTGGAACAAAAAACAAAAAAAATCAAGTGCACTACAAAATCAAACATGGAGTGCATGTACCAATGCAGTGATATGAGTAGCAAGATGACATTTCCTATTACAGTAGATGAACACTCGAAACAAAACATCATATCCTAGGAGGAATGTGTTACAAAAACAACATCACTAAAGAGAAAAGATGGGTCAGCTACAGAATTTGAAGCAAAATCCAGAGGGCTAAAAAACAAGATTCACCACTGCTGAGAAAATAAAGATATTTAATAAAAATTATTTCTGTTTTTCTTTCAAATCTACTGTTTGACCTGGATTACAAATGCAATGAGGCCCTTCATATGGCCGTATACGCTGAACATACGGAAATCAGCAGTACAAAGGTCACTCTTAAAATGAAGACTGAAAGGATATGTTGCAGTAAGAATACCTCTGTTATAAAAGGGGAACAAAACTAAAAGACTAAAATATGCACAAGAACACAGAAATTGGACTATTGAACAATGGTCAAAAGGTGCTTTGGACTACTAACGGATGGACCTGTTCATAAATAAAGGCCCTGTTCATTGTTTAAACAGTTGTACTTCGTTTATAGCATGTTAACACATTTACAAAAAATGTAAACTACCCTTATATTTAAATGATGACAGTAGATCACTCACCACCTTTTTGTGTTAAATATCTTTTTCTGGACATATTAATATTTAAAGAAAATAACACAACTGATTAACCTAAAATGTCATGAAACCTTAAAAAATGGCTATATAAAATAATGTAAACCAGTGGTTTTTCAGCAAATACCAGTCAGACTGTTTCAAAAGTTTGATGGGCACAGACTGAAGCCACCCGTTTAATGACAGCAAGGGCTACTGATTTTCTATTCTGGGGAATGACAAATTCTGTTTTTCAAAAATTACCCATTTCATTTCCCCTACCTTTTATCAATGTATTGATAATTTAACATGACATTTGAACATAACGTTGACAGTTAAAATAAGTACATAAATATATCACAACTTTATTTTTATGAAAAGCCAAGTTTCCAATCAGCCTCTGTAAATCAGAAGTAAAGCACCTGAAGACACTTACATGCCATGATTATAAACATTACTTGGCTCATTACTGGCATTAAAATAAGCAGGAAAACTTAATGTTACAAATTTAGTAAACAAATGTCCAACACTGTCAAAATCATATTTACAGTCTTCCTTTAACACAGTAGTTCAGTTTACAAATGAAGGTGTTTTGAAAATACCTGTTTAGTTTATTGCCGGCATTACAATAATAAATGTTTAACAGTTTAGTAACAGCCCAGCAAAGTCATGTGAGAGCAATCCTATTTTACAGTACACCACACATGAGGTTTATTGTTTCACTGGCATTAAATGAAACACTGACAAAGACATGTTGACTGACTCATTGTTACACAGGTTTACTGCTGTGTATCACCCGGTTGTAATTTAAATAGTTAATACTCCCAATTGTTCCTTTGCTAATTTTGCCTGGTTACTAACAAGAGGTGTGTCTCCAGACAGAATGTCTTTATGAAACAAAGGGTGTGTAGTTTAGTGACTGCATCCTTTATGCAGTAAAGCGATCAATTCCCTTTAACACTACAAGCCCTGGGGCGGTCATTTTGGTGGTTTTAAAATGTAATTTTCTCCAGTCGTGTATTGCTGCCCATTCACGTACCTTTCTGTCCGTATGTACTAAGTATTCTCACAAAGCACAAAACGCAGGAGTGCAGAAATAAATGACATAAATTACATTATACCTAAAAGCTCCAGGAACAGTCACATTGACGGCCACAAAGAAAACAATTGTATTTTGATTAGACTGAATGGTACTTTATTATTTTTATTTACCAGTCCGCAATGTGTTTAGCTGTAATGAGATTAGCATCGAGATTAGTGAAAATAAATACCAGAGACCGTGGAGTTTTACTACGCAACAAAATATGGAGTTGATGATTTGGATCAGATGGCACGTAAGTATTCCGTGAAAGGTGGCTCCTGACGGTGGTCTGTTCAGGTGTTTTACAATGTATTGGACCTAGCAGCCATGAACACCTGGGTACTTTACAGAGAATGCACGGAGAAGAATTTGCCAAGGAGAGAATATATTTTACAGTTTGCATAGGAACTTTGCAAGAAACATTTGGAATAAACGGAGACTGCCAAGCGTGTACCCAAATCTGAAGCTGGCAACCCACTGAGCCACAGGAGAGGACAATGCCAGGTTGGCAAGTGCAATAAAAATAAAACTTTGGACAGCTGTGCTCCGTGCAGAAAGGCAGCATGGAGAAACACATTATCTGTGTTGATTTTGAACAGCCTTATACGCAAGGTAAAGGAATTTTTTTATTTTTATTATTATTTTTTTTTTTTTAAATAACTTGTGCTGTGCGCTTCTGTAAAATGTTAATTTATCTACACTTCAGTTGCTTTTGCTCATCTGATAATAAACAGATTGCTGTTGAAAAGTTCAAAAATTATTGCTATCGTCTGTTATAAACATGTACAGTATGTTGTAAACCGATGTCTGTTCAGATGTTTACTTATTTATATTTTCTTGTTTTGATTTGCAAAATAAATGTGTAGCTCTTGCCAAAGTTTTCGTAGACTGTCGTATGTGTTCCCTGCACTGCCATTGCTGGTAGTGTCTGTGAGCTTTTCAGTGTGTTGACCTAAATCCTGTTGCCTGTGGGGCGTATCAGCTTCAACCTCCGTCTCGATCTCCTGCCTGTCACTCAGCAGCGAATCCACGCACCCACATGGCTACTCTGTCACAACCATTAATACCTTGTATATTTCTAAACAAGGAATTTAGGGAGCTCCCTAACAAAAGCTGAATCTCAAAACAATAAATGTGTGAATATACTAATTGTTACAGCTGTGTCTAATGGTATTTATAACAGGATTCATTCAACTTTTACTTATCTGCCCTTACTCTGGTCCCACCACAGTCAGATATGCAATGGATTACATACTATTCAATTTCTCCATCTTTTCTTTATATGGACACAGCCAACGTAACAACATTGGACACCAGTGTGGAACATAGAGTTAAACAGAATCCTGCATCAAGACAGTATTACATAGACGCAATAAAAAAATATATAAACGTTGGTAATTGTGGTAAAATACTGGATTATGGTATTAATGAAAAGAAGGACCTCAGACTTGCCATTTATTTAGTACAAAATAAATATCTAAATTGCCACAGATTCAAACTTAAATACAAGCCTGGTTTCTACATGAATACAAAATTGTAGTTTTTCCAGAATGTACATCGCCGCATGGTAACATGTAACACAGTATACAAGTAAACGACCGTACACACGGTCCAGAGTGTGTGCGAGTCTACAAACATTCTCGCAAAGTTGTACGTTGATAAATCTCATACTCTGTTGGACTGTGGGTATGCACAGTTCAGAATAAAATTTGTGCATATGCATGATTGATAAATATAGCCCCTGGCCTCCTTTAATAGCAAGAGCAGTGGGGGGTGTCTAGTTGAGTAGAATGGTTGGTTGTTTTTTATGGAATTTTGCTTTTGTGGGTTCTATTCTTCTTTTACAGACAGAAAAAAAACCTTTACGCCAGAACCAAGAATGAAAACATAATACAGAAAATCTGGAAATATGGTAAATAAACCATCATTGGTGAATGCTTCTTGAATCAAATTAATAAGCTTACACTTAAAAGCAAAGTAATAGGCCTATATGTGGAAACTGCAGAAAGTTAGCACTCGCACTACTATTGTATAAGCATAACTTCTTAGTATATTACTTGTAACTAAAAATGCCTTTAGAACTAAAATACTTTTGGAAGGCAATATAATTGAGTTTGTATTTTTGGGCAGAATAAGTAGTTAAACATGTTTATGTAGTGATAGGTTGTTAAATCACAAGCTCAAAATCTAGATTTAACTTGAATTCCCAAACCAACTATAAACTTTCCTCATTCAAGTGAAATGCCACAATTACAAATCATTTGCCATATAAAACTATTTAACACACAAACTACCACCAGCCATAATAAAATACTTATTGACAGGATCTGTTTCTTTAAAGAACTGTAGCATATGAGAATAACTTATTGTACCTCACAAAAGAAACGCTTAACTGTTGTATGAAAGCGATGTGGATTTTTAAATTAGAATCATTTAAAATTCAAGAAGTTATGTGCACTGAAATGACAGCAGTGGATCCAGCGTGTAATAGTCTTGAAGGAAAAACATCAGATTTAAAAAAAAAAAATCAGTAATTCATGTGAGAAGGTTAAAAGGGGGAAATGCAACTCAGTGGATCCTGATAAATCGAACATTTTCCGATGTTCTTGGTTAACATGGCTGAGTTGAGCCCTGTACCAACTTACCAAATATTTGTCTAGGCCACAAACCTCTTGCTAAAAACAGTATGTTTAGCCCTTGCCTTATTTATCAGTGCTGATGGTACATGCAAAATAAAAATAAAAATGCACAGATGGTTGCAAGGGCTATAATTCTTTACCTTTCAGAAGATGTTTAAAAAGTAGAAGATTTTTTACCATTGCTGCTGGGAAAACAGCAGCTTGATATTTTATTTTTGGGAGACTTTGTAGCTATTCAATTGTCAAAACTACAGATTTAATACTAAAATATTTCCTATCGGTCTTAGCTAGAAATATTACTATCAAAAAGCTTTAAATAACCCATTTAGTACTGGCTAGTGTGCAAGTTTTTCTCTTATCTTACTGCACTGTAAGGAAATACAAGTGCAGAAAGTGTATTTACTCACATATACTGACTGACTTGCCCCAATGTAAAACACTACAATGAAAGTACAACTGAATCAGTTTTTAAAATGCTGTGCACTTCCTCATAAAAAGATCTACACCTAGTTAAGGGGGTGTGCTACACCTGGAATGGCACTCTGTTTAAACATACCTGGCATGTTGCCTGTGATTGTCTTGCCGCTTCCCGACACCTCTTTGTCATCATCAGAGGAACTGGTGCTGGAGTCGCAGGTCAGGTCGCTGTCACTGGTACTGCTGTCCTGCAGCAGGTTGTACTTTTTCCGGGCGGCTGCCTCCCTCTTCTGTCTCAGCAGTCGTATGCGCTCCTTGTGCTTTTGGCTCCGGTGGCCCTTGACCTTGGCTAGCCGGCCATTCTGTTTATCTGCACCCGTCGCCTGCCAGCGGTTCTTCTTAGCAGCCATTGAGGTTGCGGAAGACATTTCACTCTCAGACCGCAAACGCCTTGACTTCCTGCCCCCTGCCACCACCAGCCCGGCCACAGAGTTGGAGTCCCCCCCTTCTGCGGCACAGGAAGCCCCTGCTCGTGGTGCCCCGTTCTCTTCAGCAGAGGACAGCGTGTCCGAGTCAGCAAGATGGCCACTGGAGGATGGTGACAGCATGCAGTGGTTAGAGGAGTCACTCTCGTAGGTCCGGTTGGACATCTGTTTCTCGCTCTCTGTGGAGGCCTGCTGTGACTCAGGAGAGTCCCGTCGAAGCTCCATTAGAAGGCAAGGCATGGCGGAAAGAAGACCTGGGTCAGTCTGGAGGTGATTGTCTCCTTCCTTCTCAGAGGGAGAGGTCTCTGTTTTCAGGGTCTCGTCTCCTGCTGCAACTTCTAAAGGGGTTTCTGGAGGTGTCTTGGAATTCACAAGCTCTTCCGTCTTCTCCGCATCAGCCATCTTCATGTCAGTCGGTTGCCGGGCCCTCCCTGGTCAGATCATAGAGCACAGGGAAATACTGGGGCTTAGGGGCCAGGGAACGTTGATAGAATCCGTCACAGGGGCAAGCCTAAATTAAAATTAAAGAAAAAAAAAAAAGGAAATGTTTTACTCCGACAGCAGATTCCTGAAATGGGCCAGCCTAGACTTTGGTAACAGTTTTAGCAAGTTCCCTTGAGGCAACAACATCAGCTGAGAATGACCTACTGTATTTTTTCCATCTCAACATATTTCAAAGCGATTACAGCAAACGGACATGAATTTAAAAATGACCATTTCCATCAGACCTTCCTAGTATGTTAGAAGTTGGCCGCATCTCTTAAGAGGTGGTCACACAATCAACTTTTGTTGATGGCAGCAAGAGGGAGATTGGTGTTTGCGTGAATTTCACTGAACATGCTGTTGACAAGCCAGCACCAAGCTGGAACCGCACTGCCATGCTTAGGACACTGTTCTAGTTCACTGACAATACAACAGCAACAAACTCAGTACAGATATGTCAAGGCCAGGGGCTGCTAGCCCTAGAAATTGAAAATGTTCTTCGGGTCTAGCAAGCCAATCCCCTAATTTTTGCTGTTCAATACATAACTTTGGTAATTGTAAACACATGGCATTTATCAATTAACAACCCCAACAAAAATACTTCAACACTTTTTTTTTTTTTGGAATTCTATTTATACTAGATTTAAATATTAGAAATGAACAGTAAGTGCTATCAAACCGGGACTGAAATATTCAACATCAAAACTTTATAAAAATAACACCTCAAGAAAGATTTAACATTGTAAATAAAAAAAACTTTACTGCTCTGCAACTATCAAAGCACAAAATACAGCGACTTTTCTCCTCTCTCTTTATAATGTAAAGTCTGCTTCATTTCCTATTCAAAGCTTTCTCTCTTGAAAACGATCACATTTTTTATCAAGATTCACCTGGATTTATTTAGACACCCCTCCTTAACACATACGTGTTGTTATTTCAACAATCAATGTTTTCACTTGGCCAGACAAGGGCTCTTTCCGCCAAAGTGCTGTCTGAAATTATCAGCTCATGATTATTCATGAGCAGAAAAGAAGGGGGCATGGTTTGATCTCTGGCTTGCTTGTCAGGCATGGGATAGGGAGCAATCAAGAGTGAACGAGACTGGCGGCAAATCGATTAGACTTTTTTGATAGCGGGTTAATTAGGTATATTTAATTGATTCATTAATATTTCAATCACTACAATTATTACTACAACATCGTGGTTTAAATATATGTATTCCACAGTTCGTTGTGTTACAACCTGAAATCTTCATGCATTTAAATGAGATTTTTTTCCCTTTGATTTACACAACCTACTCAACACTTTGAAAAGGCAAGAGAATTTTTATTGTGAAACAGTTAATGACAAATAAAAATGTCTGAAATGTCTTTGTTAGGTAAGTATCCCCCCCTTTAGTCAATACTTGGTAGAACCACCTTTGGCAGCAATTACAGCTGTGAGTCTTTTCCAGGTTTGCACATCTGGACTGTGCAATATTCACCCAGAAGCCCGTACATATAATATAAAAATAAAAATATTACACTGCATGTGGACCTCTCTTTTTTGCTGAAAATCCTGTTTGTTACAGTCACACACAACGTCACTTATTCTCTTAACCTTTATATTTGATCTATGGATATCAATGTACAATTAAATCCATATTTCTTCCCATTCAAATCAAACATTACTACAATCTACTCAATATCAAGGATATATAAATTAGAATCTATCCTAACCCCTTAACAGCCAAACCACGCCCATGTCATCTGCTCATGAATATTCATGTCAGCTGGCCATTTCAGACAGCACTTTGGCAAAAAGAGCCCTTGTCAGGCCAAGTGAAAACATAGATTGTAGAAATAATAACACGTATTTGTTAAGGAGGGGTATCGCTAAACAAATCCAGGTGAATCTTGATAAAAAATGCAATCGTTTAAGAGAGAAAGCTTTGAATAGGAAATGAAGCAGACTAACTTATGAGATAGGAAAAAAGTCACCACCAGAACTCTTTAGATTCCCATGATGCACCACATTGGCGGGGGCGGAAAAAGGGGTCATTGACTATCTTGTGCATACAGAAGATCTCTGCTGACATTGAGACTGTCCATCTGTTGGGCAACTTTGTGCCACAGTCCCGCTTTGAAAATTCCACCTACACATTTAACCAATATGCAGCCACTCCTTCCCTTCTATCAGCAATGCAAGTTGATGGACGCATGCGCTGTTAAATATTCACTGATCGTTTCCCCCATCAATTGATTTGGGTAAAAGACCTGACACATTGAAAAATGCAGCTGCAGGCTGACAAAAAATTAGGCAGTAGAGCTGCACCTGCAAGTATGTTTAAATCAATTGGCAGTGCTGAAAAATTAAACGCGTGAACAGTTACATTGCAAAGTAAAGCAATCAAGCTAGTTGAACATCATTAGCTAAACCACGAAAGCGATTTTTTTTCCCACCCGTTACGGTGGAATTTCAAGTTGTGTTGGTTAAGTTCAATGTTCTCTACTAAAATCACTGAATCCGTGTCCACCGTGACAATCACAGCTTTACTGACAAGCAACCAAGTAAACATGCGATTGATAATGATAGCAAGGCAACATTTGAGCAGCGGTTTCTAAAGGACTCCTAAACTGGTTACTAAGCAACCCAGCTCAGAGCTTTTAGTATGTCAATTAAAATGCCACGATAAACTGTCAGTGAAATACAGTATTATTTAAAAACAATGTTAAAAAAAAAAATTAACAGGAAAACACACATGGTATTGAAATAATATTTTATAAACTTTCAGGGACTATCCATCATTTATTTATTTAATAAAAATCGTAGTATTATACCCCTTCGCGGTAACGCTGTAGTAGAATCTCCAGAATAGTAGCTGCTACGGCCAAATCATAGCAGTTGGCATCTCTGTCAAAGATAACCAATCACATTTGACCGTTGTCACATGGTAAAAAAAATAACAGAAATATTGTGAACACATGATTTAGCCAATGACCATTTAAAAATACATAAACAGAAGTTGCTCCTAAAAAGCCATGCCAGTAATTGAGGGAGTTCCCTCGTAAGTAAAATATTAATTTGATTTTTGCTTTTGAATATAAGTGCTGTAGGCCAATCATATTGTTTTATTCATCTAAAACTATCACTACACCAGCAGCAATGTCTTTTCTCTTATTCACGGACGCTTGGTTTACATTATTTTGTTGCCAGAATATTGGCACCTTGTCGACAGCAGGCTTTTCTCTCATATGGTCATAGGTTACAAGGCAACACAAGTCTTGTGTGATGAGTCCACCATGCTTTCTCTGCTGGACATGGTAATATTACCACATTGCTGCATTATCAAGGATTATCATAACCATTACATCGTGAAAGCGAGAGTTCAAAATTGAACGTGGAAATTTACCATTTTTCAGTGTTACAAAATACAAGTTCAAACTTACTTGTACTGTATGCAATATGGTCAAATTTCCTGATTTTTGAAATCTTACAGCGTTTCACAGTCCATACCAAGGTGTGTCAGTTTAACCATCAAGGGAGGTATTAAGTGAGAATTATTATTCATAAACTCAGCAGGTAGGTTTCAAGAGTGTTCATGTGGATTAATTGTGTTTGAGGTCTAAAATGATTAATATATTTCAAATACTGCTTGCAAGCAGCTCACTGCCACTTCAGAATCGATCCACATACCCAATTTTAAATCTACAATTCCATGAACATTTCTGAATTTTACACGTCGAGAAACTTTGTGGACCACAACCCACCCAACACATTAGACATCAAGAAGTTCTGGAATGCTGGTGTAAATGTGTAATAATGCAATGGCTAGACCATTAAAACATTCAACTGGGTGTCCCCTATGGACATATTTATGACAGATGTTTGTGTGTAAAGCTAAACCGTAAATGAAGCTGATGTACATATGACAACTATGTTGTATATATGACAAGTACTGAACACACTGAAACTGAAATCTCAATGCAGCTTTAAAGGAATAGTGCACAGATTGGTGGTTTACAACTGGCAGCATTGGCAAACTGCATTTGACATTTACAGTACTACCTAGACTTATGGCTGTCTATGAGGGACATTAGCTCAATATTTGGCTGTAGTCCAGCTGCGTATTCTACTTTACACACAGAAAACAGAAGCAGTTGCCTTTCTGATGCACCTGTAAATGGGCCTCGAATCCCGATATTTAAATAATAAAACGCTCAACTACACAGGAATTATTTAAATCACGGATACAGTGTTTCATGGTTTAGCTAACAGTTTAAACCTCTTTGAATCAAGAAACGTTAAGAAAAAAGAAAAAACTTGTCTAACATATGTCAAGTAAAGGAAAAATTATGGTACCATATACAGTACTGTATGTACACTGTACTCACTGAGTACAATAGCTACGCGCCTAGTTTGCACCTGTCGAATATTATCAAACAGTATCTGTTTCTACCATCAGCAAAGTGGTATTGCATCCGTTTTGTTGCTCGATGCAAAATGCAGAGGCCCAACCAAAAAAGATCCCACGGAAACCCAACAATCACCCTAGGCCCTTAATATGTTCTCTCCTAACCACACATCCCACGGGACTGTGTAAAACATCGACGCGAGGATATAGTAATCCAACCTTTACACAAAAATAAAAAATAAAAATCTAAACATGATTGCAAACCCAGCCAGGCCCGCACTAGTCCTCGCGTCCCTTGGCTCAGCAATTCCCCTGGCTCAGCAATTCCCTTGGCTATGCAGACATACAATCACCGATGCATACAGCAAAATAAAAACAAAGCTGATAATCTATTGCACCACTATCACTCATTCAAATTATTATTAAAAGCACATTTTGCAAAACCTAAAACAACAATGCAAACCTTAATACGAAGCGCCGGTGGGAAAAGTTCTAACAGTGAAACTAGCTGCTCGACCTGTCTCTGGAGGCTTTCCCTCTCTAATTGCAGACAAAATGGAAGAGGATACACTTACCTGGAAATAAAATGAACTTTTTTTTTACGTTACCGCCTTCAATAACAACATATTATTTCACAGGACATAAACATAGACAAAATAAATACCAAATTACAGCCCGACTTATTTAACCTCCTCCTTCCTCTCGTATCTTGGGCTACTTGTTTAAAATGTCACCACCAGCCGTTGTTCAGAACACCCTGCGTTCCTTCCGGCCTGGCCAGTCATGGACAATGACGTCACCAAAAATGTAACTTTAGCTACGGTAGCTCAGGATGCCCAGAATACTGCGCCCCCTTCCGACGTGGCGGAATGAAAAGCAAAACAAGCTAGAACCTTAATACTCCGTCTTTGGTCCTGTTTTGTATCTGTATGAGCAAACCATATTTGCAGGTTCCAGGGACTGACAAGTACTTGTAATGTCATGTCATGGGCTATATCTAATCCATACATGAATGTTGTATCATTTTCAATAGTTTACCTTTTAGTAGCGTTTGCAACATTATCACTAATCCCTGTCTTTGCTTGTTTCTAGAGTTTATATTCAAATATAATGTTTTATTCTTGACTAATTGTTTTCAGCATCAAGCGAAGACACTATTTTTAAATAAAATTAGATGTCCCTATCAGGACCAATAAGTGATGCTCTGGTGATGGTAGAAAGACTACCCACGTATGATATATTATTGTGAATAGCAGAGCAAGGCATGTATAGAACAACTGAAACTGGGTACCCATCATAAAAAACAAATAAACGAAAAGCCTTGCATTAAATGAATCACATATTTATATTTTATAAGCTTAATACACTGTTAAATACTATATATAGTACACATACCTTTCCTCTCTTCTGATCTGTAGAGTTGAATCTCTTTTTTTTTTTTTACAGTTAATTTCACAGACCCCGATTAGCACCAAATCTGAACTACCTAATATTATTTTAGGCATGGTAAACCAAGATTAGTTTATTGCAAAAAGAAATGCACTCAATTCTGTGGAATTAACTACAAAAATAACTGGATAAATTGTAATATTGTACATTTTCTGTAAATTCTAAAATTAATAATTGACGGCTTGATAGCAATCTTACAAATCTATTGCACTACAGAATTTGCTGAAACATTACAAAATAAAATCTGACTTTAAAAACTATAATCTCTCTCTCATATATATATATATATATATATATATATATATATAATATACTGATTCTACCAACGCACCCAATTATATCACCCACGAATTTATTCAAGTAAGTTCGGTTTACGTGGGTTAGTGTAGGGAAATAAGTTCAAATAAGTAGCTAACATTGCAAACTTCTTCATTCAAGTGCACACATCTGATCATAATCTTAACTTTTCCACTTGAGGGCGCTACACAATATGTGACACATTATATATATATATATATATATATATATAATATATATATATATATTATACAAGACAGACAGCAATCCAGAAAATAAACAGTCAATCCCCCATCAATGGCACATGACTTACATTCCATGAGAGTAGTTAATTTCATGTTGCTTTGAACTCAGCTCTCGTCGTGATAAGCACCAACTAAGACGTAGCTTTACAGTAAACTAATGTGATCCATTTGCATCTCCATCCATCTGCGTTTCTTTCCATCTGATGATGTAGATATCCTTCTGCCTGGTGTTGATGGCTAAAGTGTAATGCTGGCTCCAGGGATCAGTTTATTTTGCCTCCCCAGTGCACCAGCACACACAAGGGTTGCGATGCTGACTCAGGAATCAACCACAGTGCAGCCTCCCCAGCGCATCAGCATGACAACCATCTGGATTGCGCTAACTAGGGTACATCTCTGGGGTCTTCTAGTGGGCACCTAGTGTCCTCGGTGTTTCGTCATCTAGCCCACGACACCTCAAAAGGGCTCAGCAGTGATTCTGGCGATCCTCCCCCCCCCCCCCCCCACTCCATCCCCGACTCAACTCAGCCCAGCTTAATTACCTGTACATCAGCGTTGCTTTCTTTCTATTGTGCTTAAGATCCCCATCCAGAATCTTTCAGTCTCAACCACAACCAGTTGCTGCTCCTTTCTGCTGCTTCAGATAAGGTCTTGACTGTGCGATGCAACTTTTGGTCACTGAACCTCACATCTCTGAGAAATCGGGTTGTAGAGTGTGCCACAAATCCTCGACAACCCACCTCCACTGGGTAAACCTGGACTCTCCATCCTTGCTGTTCCGCTTCAGCAGCTAATTGAGCATATCAAAGTTTCTTCCTCTCATACTCCTCATCCACAGCATCCTCCCATGGCACTCTCCATTCTACCAGATGAACAAGGCGTGCTGATCCAGACCACAAGACAATGTGTGGTTGATGGTTAGTGTTGGCAATCTCAGGTGGAAAAATAAGCTGTTGACCAACATCTGCCAGCACCTTCCAGTCTCTAGCAGCTTCCAGTTGTCCTGGGCGAGGCTTGGTTTTAATAGCTTTACTTGGTGGTTACTCTCCTGGATGGAGGAATATTGTTGTTTGTGTGTAATGCTTTGATGGAACTGGTAGCAACTTATTGGTCAGGTTACACTTGTCTACCAATGCTAAGGCCAAACATCGCAGTACCTGGTCATGGTGCCAAGTAAACCATCCTGGGCTAAGACCCACCTTACATCGTGTCAAAATGTGCCTTAGTGTTGCAAGTGATGAACACAAAGGACATGAGGGATCCTCATCTACCCAGGGGTTTAGGTTCTGTGGTGATGGGAGAACATCACATGTTGATCTGATGAGGAAACTGATCCTGCTCTGTTCCATTGTCCATAGGTCTTGCCAGCCAATCTTGTTCCACACTTTCACATCTCATTCATTCTCCCTGTTTAGCCTGGGAAACGGCCTTTACACACCTGATCCTCTCCACCTACTTTTGTACCTCGTTGACTACCAGCTTCCTCAGTTGAGCTGGGGTTGCCCTGTGCCATGTAGGAAGAGCTGAACTGAGACCAAGAATCCCTCTTCCATGCTGAACTTGCCCGATAATATCACACAATTTTACGTGAATCCACCAATGTCACTTCCATTCGGACTTTGGCTCACTTAAACTACTCTGTTAGAGCAGAGGTTGGTAGCTGCAATATTCCTTTACCATAAAGTCCCACGCTGCTGAGGCAGTGTGGAACGCCCAACCATTTCCTGACGTATGAACTGGTTAAAGCTTCCAGCTTCTGAACTATTGTCAAGGAATCCTCGTACACAGTCACTGGCCACAGAAGTCTTGGCAGTAGACCAAAATGAAAGCACCAGTTTCAGTTTGCCCAGTAAAGCTCTGTTCTCTATGCTTTTCAACCTTTCCACTTCTTGTTGAACTGTGTCCTTTAGATCCCCGTCGTACCATCTCCCAAGACTTTTCACTAGCTTCTTGGACACTGTTGGTATTGCCTTACCATTAAGCATAACGGAAGGGTAATTCTGAAAAAACCTATCCCCCGGGCCGGGGCCTAGAGGTTCCATCATGCCTCTGCTCGCCGGGCCGAGGGTAGACTCACAGCCTCCCTCGGGCAGAGGGAGACCACCGGCCTCCGCCGGGCCGAGGGAGACCCACCGCCTCCCTCAGGGGGCGAGGGAGACCACGCAACGGCCACGCAGACCGATGCCGTCGTCTGGGACCAGTTGGGATATTTTGTTTTTAAGTGTGGTACACACCAGCAGCCCCAAGCGATGCGGAGCAGCAGGCAACCCCAGGCGATGTGAAGCAGCAGGCAACCCCAGGTGATGCGAATGTGTCATCCCTGAGCGGAGTGGGCGTGGCATCCCTGGGCGGTGCAAGGCAGGCATCCTTGGGCGGTGCAAGGCAGGCATCCTTGGGCCATAGCTCCTCCCTCTCTGGCTCTGGGAGCGGCGGCGGCTCCTCACCCCTCTCTGGCTCTGGGAGCGACGGCGGCTCCTCACCCCTCTCTGGCTCCGGGAGCGGCGGCGGCTCCTCCTCCCTCTCTGGCTCTGGGAGCGGCGGCGGCTCCTCACCCCTCTCTGGCTCTGGGAGCGACGGCGGCTCCTCACCCCTCTCTGGCTCCGGGAGCGGCGGCGGCTCCTCACCCTCTCTGGCCCTGGGAGCGGCGGCGGCTCCTCACCCCCCTTCACTGGGAGCGACGGCGGCTCCTCGCCCCTCTCTGGCTCTGGGAGCGACGGCGGCTCCTCGCCCCTCTCTGGCTCTGGGAGCGGCGGCGGCTCCTCCAACTCTGGCTCTGGGAGCGACGGCGGCTCCTCCTCCCTCCCTGGCTCCGGGAGCGGCGGCGGCTCCTCGCCCCTCTCTGGCTCTGGGAGCGACGCAGCTCCTCCCCCCTCTCTGGCTCTGGGCGAGGCGGCTCCTCCTCCCTCTCTGGCTCTGGGGACGGCAGTATGGTGATGCAGATGGATCAATTAACTAAATGCTACGTCTTAGTTGGTGCTTATCTTGGCGAGAGCCGAGTTCAAATCAGCATGAAGTTTTAACATCTACTCTCATGTAATGGAAATCATGAAGATCTGGATACATCCAGTGACTGCTGTGAATAGTGCAGCTGGCATCAAGGGAAAGACCTCATGACAGCATGGAGAGACAGCTGACAGGAGGAAAGCGACCCCATTGGGGCTGGCAAGGGTTAGCTACCTTTATCGGCAGTATCCAACTCTATGTTTTCAACAGTAAAAAGGATGCTGGAGACACCCGCTCAAGGCTTCTAAGAAATTAAAGAGAAAAATACCCCTAGAGTCTGCGAGAGCAGGGGTAGAAGATGACTCAACGTTGGATAACACGGTTAATGACTTAGGAACCTTCACAAAAGACTAGTTCAAGAGCTGCAGTTAGCAAAGACATGGAACTCCAAGTTTGTGTCTGTGGCTGGAGCAAGGCGACAACGGTCAGGGGTTTGAAGATTCATCAAGGGAGAACGAAATGCTTGAGGGAGAAGGGACAAGGGCCAGTGAGAAAATTGGCACACTAAAATCATCTAAGTTTGAGCTGGAGAGATATTTGGAGGAAACACATACAGATTAAAAAAGGCAGGAGCCTATGTCAATTCCTTCAGACATCCCACCTATCAATCCACCAGAATACCAAATGGAGGACTGTGCACCTAAGTGGAAAGAAGTAGAGCAAGCTGTGAAAAAAGCAAGGGCATCATCATCTCCAGGGCCTAATGGAGTTCCATACAGAGTGTACAAGAGTGCTTCAGGAGTTCTACAAGTCCTGTGGAAATTGATGAAAAGGTTGTACCAAGAGCATGGCGCCGAGCAGGTGGAGTCTTTATACCAAAAGAAAAAGATTCTACAAGCATCAGTCAGTTTCGCCATAGAACACATCGGCGTAATCTGGCAAATTCAGCGTAATCTGGCAACCAATTCAATCGGCTAAAGCTCCAGGGAGGTACATGTTACGGTGTGACTAAAAAAGTCATATCTGGCACTGTTATTGTGTAAATCACTTTCTTAGAAACCTCTGAACGTTAAATTTTTCAAAAAGTTGGATTCTTAAGTTGGGATGTATTGTTACGATTTGTCTACCTTATTACTGTCCTAACATGGTAAAGAGGTGACCGAAAATGGTATCGTTACCTTCATTAGTAATCCCGTAGTTTCACCCATCAAACCCTCCTCTCTCGAACCCAAGACTTTACACGATGGTGATTAGCTTGGTATGTACCTACTGTAATGTTGCACTGATGTTTTCATCTAATATGGTCACTGTAACTCACACCCTGTACACACACGCTAAGTCGAACATTGAATGGGCACGAATGCAATTCAAGCCCACTAAATCAAGGAGCATCTCTATAATTAAAGGTAAGATAGTAGTTGTGGCAGAGCAAAGCTCTGCCCTTTTTTAATTGGCAGGGATGGGGTTAATTTCCCCTACCTGCCTGGGTTTATTATGTTCAGGTGGCTGGGGTTGATTAGTTGATTAAATGATTAACTTAATTAACGATCAATCAACGCCCAGCCACCTGACATAAAAGGAGGCCTCTGCTTCTCATTTAGGAGGAGGGAGTTGAGGAAGCAGGTTGGTGTTTGTGGTGTTTGTGGGATTTGTGAATTCTACATCCAGTGAAGGCATTGCCCAGCCTGGAAACCTTTATTTTTGTAAGTTTGTTTTTTGTACTGTTTTTTTTTTTTGTGTTTAAATCCCTTAATTTTGCCCTTGTGCACTTTTATTTTGTGTTTATTTATAATAAAATTTATTTTTTTGAACTGCAGACTGTCTCTGGGCCTCTTTCCACTCACCAGCCTGCCACATTTTGGTGTCAGAAGTGGGATAGCGCCACCTAGAGGCTCAGAGCAGTATTTTTATTATTTTTTTGGATTTTGGGGATAAAAAAAAAAAAAAACCCTTAGAAAGAGCAGACAGGACGTAGTGGCAAAAGCCAAGGACAAGCAAGCACGCTGAAGAAAGGCAAGATGCTACAGCCACCGCTGGAGCAGGAGCCGCAAGCCACCGCTGGAGGACCCGGCCAGCCGGCCATGTATGTTTCGTATTAGTGGTAGTCACATTTCAGAACCCAAGCTCTCTCCTCCCACTACCCACTTTGATGCCCTAATGATTACTTCCATTGCTATGGTAAAAGCCAGTGGAGAAATGGTACATCCTGTCATTATTCCATCTTTTAGGCATTGTTATGTAGGGTTGAATTCTTAGGTTGAAAAACTAAATTGCAAGTCTCCAAAGTATTCTTTCACTAAATGTGTTATTGTCATCGGTATACTGAAAAAATCATGTGGCATTGAACATGGAGCTCCTTCCTCTCCTTTTTAGCTGATTGAATTTGTTGCCAGATTACGCCGATGTGTTCTATGGCGAAACAGACTGATGCTTGTAGAATCGTTTTCTTTTGGTATAAAGACTCCACCTGCTCGGCGCCATGCTCTTGGTACAACCTTTTCATCAATTTCCACAGGACTTATAGAACTCCTGAAGCATTCTTGAACACTCTGTGCGGAACTCCATTAGAACCTGAAGATGATGACGCACTTGCTTTTTTCACAGCTTGCTCTACTTCTTTCCACTTAAGTGTAGTCCTCCATTTGGTATTCTGGTGGATTGATAGGTGGGATGTCTGAAGTAATTGACATAGGTTCCTGCCTTTTTGAATTTGCATGTGTTTCCTCCAAATATTTCACCAGCTCAAACTTAGATGTTTTTAGTGTGCCAGTTTTCTCACTGGCCCTTGTCTCTTCTCCCTCAAGCATTTCATTCTCCCTTGATGAATCTTCAAACCCCTGACCGCTGTCACCTTGCTCCAGCCACAGACACAAACTTGGAGTTCCATGTCTTTGCTAACTGCAGATCTTGAACTAGTCTTTTGTGAAGTACTCTTCATTCTCATATCTTTCTGTTCCTAAGTCATTAACCGTGTTATCCAACGTTGAGTCATCTTCTACCCCTGCTCTCGCAGACTCTAGGGGTATTTTTCTCTTTAATTTCTTAGAAGCCTTGAGCGGGTGTCTCCAGCATCCTTTTTACTGTTGAAAACATAGAGTTGGATACTGCCGATAAAGGTAGCTAACCCTTGCCAGCCCCAATGGGGTCGCTTTCCTCCTGTCAGCTGTCTCTCCATGCTGTCATGAGGTCTTTCCCTTGATGCCAGCTGCACTATTCACAGCAGTCACCAGACGTATCCAGATTTTCATGATTTCCATTACATGAGAGTAGATGTTAAAACTTCATGTTCATTTGAACTCGGCTCTCGCCAAGATAAGACAGACAGCAATCCAGAAAATAAACAGTCAATCCCCCATCAATGGCACATGACTTACATTCCATGAGAGTAGTTAATTTCATGTTGCTTTGAACTCAGCTCTCGTCGTGATAAGCACCAACTAAGACGTAGCTTTATAGTAAACTAATGTGATCCATCTGCATCACCATCCATCTGCGTTTCTTTCCATCTGATGATGTAGATATCCTTCTGCCTGGTGTTGATGGCTGAAGTGTAATGCTGGCTCCAGGGATCAGCTCATTTTGCCTCCCCAGCGCATCAGCACACACAACGGCTGCGATGCTGGCTCCGGGGATCAACCACAGTGTGGTCTCCCCAGCGCATCAGCATGACAACCGTCTGGATTGAGCTAAGTAGGGTACATCTCTGGGGTCTTCAAGTGGTCACACATTTAACTACCACCCACAAAATCACCTTATCACCCACAAAATCATTGGTACTTCAGAGGGCTTATCAAGCGTTAAGTCTTGAGAGGATGAGATCCAAGAAAGAGTTCAGGATTTTATACTAGCTATGGAGACGGAGGTCTCCAAGTGCACTGGGTGATTTGATGTTTCCTTCTTTTTTCTTTTTTTTTTTTAATTTGGAATTGCCAAATGTTGTTTACCCCATTTTCTCCCCTATTTGAAATACCCAACTTTAAGCTCGGCTCACCGCTGCAACCCCCGCGCTGATTCGGGAGAGACGAAGACGAGCACACGCGTCCTTCGAAACGTGTGTTGTCAGATGTCCGCTGCTTTTCACTCTGCATGCCCACCATGCAGCTGCCCCAGAGCTACAGCGTCAGAGGACCACGCAGCTCTGGGCCACTTGCAGCCAGTCTGGACACCCTGGCCGATCTAAGCCCTCTCCACCCCAGGCGGCATCGGCCAGTTGTGCACTGCCCTCTGGAAATTCCCGTCCACAACCGGCAGTGGAATAGCCTGGACCCCATACCAACAGAGATTTCACTTGTCATATAAACCCACTTTCCAATATTACACATTTAGACAGAGAATCAAAAACGGAGAGATTATTAAACCAGCTACTTCAGAATCCATACAGGTTTGATATAAAAAATGTAGTCAAGACAGGTATGTTTTTAATCATTATTTATTTACAAATGTGCTTACAGTTCATGCTTCTTAAAATCTGTGCATTAAATCACATGCCTCGCATGCTGATCAGGCACTGCTATTTCCATCATGTCCACCTTCATTGTAAGTTCAGCATCAATGGCAGCCTTAAATACAAAGAAACAGAAAAATAATTCGGACTCTACACTATGCAGTAAATAAAGTGGTACTCTGGAGCGGTCCTTTGACAAAATAGAATTCTCATTACAAGTAATGTTCTTGTTTTCATAACTTTGTCACTATAGCTTAAGTGAAGTAAAAATGTCTCCAACAACCATGCTAACTCATCTTGCTACAGAACACCACCAGACCCCACACAGCATCCTTTATGCAGAACTGAAGTGAATATAAGCCTCAGGTGACAGATCAAACTTGTACAGAAATTACAAAAAAGGGCAAACTTGTTTTATGGGAAGATTTGTGCAGTTCAAAGGCATCCGAGAAAGCCTGCAAGAGCTGCAGCTGCAAACCAAAGAGTGCCAAGATCAAGATTGAACTGCTGATCAAGAAAAGTAACCCGCCACCCGACAGACCTCCCAGAGTGCATCTGGGTATATAATCTGTTACTGTTGACTTAACAGGAATTTTACAAATATTCATATGATCATGATGACCCTCAGTATGCGAGTGCACTGGCTTATTTTGTAGGTGAAATTCTGAAGTGCCCTAAAATCACGCATATTCTCTAAGCCAGTCTAAGCAGTGACAAAACTCAAAGATCTCTATTTTGAAGCCAGTGCAAAGGCTTAGGAAAATTAGACACCTACTAGTTCCCTTTTAGCTTCTTCAATCTTCACTTGTGCAAGAGACGGATTCTGTGAAGACACAAAAAAACATTAAACCAGGAGTACTGCATATCAGTAACACAATGGTGGGTTAATGAACAGAAATATGATGTGGATTAATACATCATCATATTTAAGGAAAATACATCAGAGGCCTTGTATGTGTCATGGGAATGTGGAATCCCTAGTAGTCTACATTTCTCAATATGTATTTGCTTGTTTGACATTTTTAGGTAAAAACTAATTAAAGCAAATGCACATTATGACTAATGCCTTTCAGTGTTTTCCTTTTTTATTTATTTATTTATTTTTTAATAGCTGTAAATGTGAAGTTTTGTACTCATTACTGTTGTAATAAAACATATGGTGTAACACAGACAGGTGTTAAAAGTACAAGTGCTTTTCGATTAGTTTGACGTGTGCATTTGTGTCTTTCAGAAGCAACTGACTGGATTTACTGAAATGTGTAGTTCATTGTAAGAATAATGAGTAGTAAAAAAAAAAAAATACTTCCAGAATATTTTTAAGTTCTTATTCTTATTGTAGTGCCCCATCAAGCAGTGCCTTAAATCCCCATTTAAAAGGACTTAATTAAAATAAATTAGTTTGCAGCAACTTGCTCCATTCTCAGTTTTGAAAATGGGTGAAAAGCCAATGTGACTGTTCTTACTGGAGTTAAGTCTAGGAAGGATTCCAGCTTCTTTTTCATAGGTATGGTCTCTTGTTTCAGCTTGGCCAGTTTCTGTTACGATTACAAAAAAATATATATATTAAAAAGATGATAACAATGTGCACGTGTAACCTTTCTGTTTCTACACAGAGTTCACATTAATGCAGTTTCCTGACCTCTGAAAGATCCAGTAGGGCTTGGTGAGATAAGGAGGGCTCCATCCTGCTCGCAGACAGCTGATTCTGTGGGGACAGGAAAAGTGTTTCAGTCCTTATTTATTCTGTAAGTTATTATGTATCATAACTTAGAAGATTCCAGAAGTATAATCTATTAACCATATATTCTTCAAAAGTTCCAGAATTGATATGAAATCTCTGTTTTAGTTTACCAGGGGCATGATCAACTACGCAAACTTTCCTGAATATTGGTAAACTCTGTGACTAAAACAATATACAGGTTTGAACGCAGCCTAATATTGGAAAAGCAGAACTCTGTATGGACTTGCCTTATTTGGTACCACTAGGTTGGTTTACATGCAGTTTAGAAAATCCAAATTCTCTCTCCATTGTCGTGAGTATGTGAAGCAGCACGCACATATCACACATTCCTCACACCATGGCACAGTCAAAACAGGGTATGGCTAAAAAGGGTGGGTAAAGTGCCTCCTTGCGCTAAAAATAACGTGCAAAATTTTTTTTTTTTTGCATTGTAACAGGTTCAAAAGCCATACTATATGTCCACAAGACTTCAGCATTTGCGAGTTACCTTGTGCAACTATCTACTACAACTAAAGGCAGTATTAAATTTGTATTAATTTCATTTTTCTGTGCTTATTTTTATCTTATGTAAATTGTTTTTTTCGGGGCTTTCTATACTGTATAAAATGATTGTTTTCGGTTACTTTGGTTTTTCTGTGTCACAGTATGTATAGTCACTCCACAGTACTTGCACACTTCAATTGTACCTTCTTTCCTTCCGGTGTGTTTAGAGATTTTCTTACATTTCTCCATAATCTGCAATTCTGCAAATTCCACGAGCGTGTAAATACGCCTTAGCGTACTGTGATATAGCTTTAAAGGAATTCTGATGTATTATTAATATAAGACCATGATGTAGTGAGACGTAGCCCCTGTAGAATCTGATTATATGCTCAAGTACAGTATGTTGCATTGTCTGTCAATATCCCAGACAGCTTATTAAAGTCTATATCAAAATTGGTCAGGCACTTCATGACAGCTTGTGACACAGTTGAATAATTTACCAGATTAAGAACAGGACTGTCCAAAAGAAATGATTGTAGCTCTTCCAAGTCACTCATTTGTGGTACAGCAACGATATGCAGTAGATGATTATTTTTGTCAACTGACTCGTCAAACACAATGCATACAAAATCAGCTTTTTTCATACGTTCTTTCAGCTCCTTTCTGTGTACTTTAAACACTTTGGGTAAGTAATCTTGGCGAAGCTTGTTAGCAGAAGGAAGAGCACCTGTGTTTGGAATTTGTTTCTGAATGTACTCCCTTAGCACTGGGTTATCCAGTTTCTCTATCGGTATATTTGCACTTGAGAATGCCTCGACAAGTTCAAAACATGTCACATTTTGAGCATCATGACTCTCGGTACTGCGATTAAACATAGATATGAAAGTTGTCTGACGTTTTGCTTTTGACATCAGATCTGTCTCTGCTTTGCATTTGGCATTATGGTGCCGATCAGAGTCTAATGTGACATTGCAGGTCGTACAAAACCACTTTCAACAGTCAGCATGCAATTCATTGGGATACTGCTCTGCACAATCTAAAGCGCTGATATTTTTTGAAGTTTTTGAGTCTTTAGCAGGATTCGCCATTTTTTGCTTACACACGTGGAATGACTGTACTGTATATAAACAACCGTTTGTTTCCTAGCAACATAAGTTTCGCAAGATCGGATGAGTTTGTTCAAGTTGTAATGCGCATGACAAATCCTGCCAAAGCAGGAAATACCGTAATAATGGGGAAAAAAGTGTGTTGCAAACCTTAAATTGTGCACTGGGCAAAGTAAGCTAATTAAAATCACTACTGTGTTGGAAGCCTAATATTGTGTAACATCGCAAATGAAGTAGGGCCTTAGTTATAAACTAATGGTTCAGTAATTACATACTGAAGTTCAGTAAAATAATTAATACAGCATGACTCATTCTGTTAATGGTAAAGTCATATTTTATGTAAGGACTGGGAATCCGCTTAAGTGTAACCTCTGTTAATTTTAAGTGTATAAATATTTCTGAAAAATTGATTTGGTAAGACCAGAACTAACTACCAATATATTGCTAATACTCACCTTTTATGAATTGCTCACTACACAAACGTGTGACGAAGCTGGAGTCCAGTTTGTCGTCTTCAACTTTGGGTTACCGGGACCCATTTTTGCTGCCCTGATAATGGCTGGAATCCACTTTGTCCTCCTGTCTGGCTCAGCAGACAGGAGGGCAAAGTTGTTCTTTTCTGTTGGCGTACCCAACAGCACAACACATACCTGCATTGTACAACTGAAAGTTTAACGACTGCACTTAGTCAAATTATCATTGCCCGCCAATGCTTTTTGACCACGCCATGATGTGATGATATCACATGAAAAACTTCAATTACAGCGTCCCTATCACTCAATCTGCCTAACTTGGTGACTTCTCTATGGCACATACCTCTTCCCCTGGTATGGCTACCATCCACACACTGAAAAGGATGGTTAACTTTTACAAAGAGTCTAATGGCTGTAGACCGCAACAGAAAAGACACAGTTCTGCACCAGCAGTTTATTTACATATTTATTTTACTGACCTCTGCAGCCTTTATTCTGAATTTTAAGTCTTCAGATTTGGCTTTGAAAAAATCCATATTTTGCAGCCGATTTTCAGCTCTAGCTTTCTCGACCACCTGGTTTTCTTCAGTCTTGCTCAAGTCTCTTTGGAAAAACAAACAAAACATTGGGGTCTGTTATTTAAACAAAACAGTGGAGGACTTGACTGTCCTCAAACTAAGACACAGCAGTTTGTTGCCAAGATGAAGGATTTCATTTTTTGTGAAGAAATATTGGATTTAGAATGTATCAAATTACAAAATTACAGTTTGTATTTGTACGTAATGGGTTAAGATTTTATTACTGGTTCTTATTCCACCCTAACCAAATAATAATACAAAGTATTTATTTATTGCCATTATATGTGGCTTGTCATGCATATTCATACAGTCTGTTCAGTAACACTAAAAGGTGCCACAACATCATTTCTATACAGTTCTCTGGAACCTTTGGAAGTACTGTACAGCTCAAAGGTAACAAGTGCCAAGTTACTTTGACTCCCACCACCTCCACTTACTCTTGCAAACTTTTGCGCAGTACCAAAGCAGAAGTCAGTTTTTTTCTCAGGATAGTCAGCTCATGATCCATTTCTTGATTCTTCTTTTCTGTTGCAAGGATCTCTGCTGTAAGATCATTCATTGCAGCCACAAAACTAGAAAAAAGAAATACAACTACTATAAAACGATGGTCCTCATTTAATACAGTGCACCGCTGTTTATTCACCAGTGTGGTTTGGCCATATGTCAATATGGCGTATTATAACGTTAGGATATTACCATAACCCTGGTTCCCTGAAAAGAGAATGACAACAATTACCGAACGGGAAGAGCCTCTCTGACCGTCAATCTCTGAGCAAATACACAAAAGCTGCCCTACCAGGGCCCTGCTGTGAGGGGAAAGTCACTCCCACCTCCTGTTGAAGGACGTCCTCACAGTAGCACATCGCCATTTTCTTTCGAAAACAGAGGTCAGCTGGGGACGAGACCTCAAAGGGTAATGGTAGTCATTCACTTTTCAGGGAACGAGGGTTTCAATTCGAATGACAACCATTACCGAATGGGAAAGCTGGACCAAAGCTGTCGTGGCTCCAGATTACCGACAGTACAGCCCCACGGTGATAGCAACAGAGACCACATGACGCCTAAGGGCATGCCGCCTGCAAAACTCTAGAGCCCAGAGAGGGTCTCATTCAGTTTGTCACATGAAGGCGGTAGAAATGCACAAATGTCACAAATTAGCCAAATTTGTTACGCGAAAGTAAAAGATATCTACGACCTGTCTCAGAGAGATGCGAGAGAAAATGGCGATGTGCTACTGTGAGGACGTCCCTCTTCAACTTCCCCTTCACAGCAGGGCCCTGACAGGGCAGCTTTTGTATATTTACTCAGACTGACGGTCAGAGAGGCTCTTCGTTCGGTAGCAGTTGTCGTTCGAATAGAAAGGGAACCATAGACAGGATACAGCATCAGTTATGCAGAATGGGAATTCACCTGTTATTGAGTGTATAGTTTTGAAACAGCTTTTACTCCAATAGACTACCAACTTTGAAACTTACACTAAATCCAGGTGAAAACGACTTATTGAAAACAAAGAGTTTAACAGTCAAAGGGCTGTTAAGACCACAATTTAGCCACAATGTACTTCAGGCTGACTTTGGTTTTCAGTTCTAACTGCATTACCTTGCCAGTGAGGTATCCTTGGTATTAAGTGACATGGCGCTCCCTTCCAGGGCATTCAGATAGCTGGATGCTGTCTTGGACAGGCTGCTGGAAGACAGACCAACACCTTCCAACAGCAGCTCCTCAAGATAACTTCCTACAGAAAACAAAAGCTACATTCACATTTACATGGCACTGACAGCGTGCAGCAGTCAGAATACCTCTACAATATACCAGGGTTGTACAAGGGCAGTCCTTCTGGCTATCCAACTCCAAGTACAATAGGTCAAATAAAATAATTACCTAAGGGTCTAGATTGGTTCAATTAAATGGAATTAAGTGGTTGGAACAAAGAGCTGGGTGGGAAAAAGCAAACTTTGCCCACCCCTGATCTGCATGCATTCAGGGATGGGGTATCCAAAGTTGGCCCTTCCACTCCTGGTCTTTGTTGCAACATTATACAAAATTGTTCAAGTGAAAAAATTAAAACACTATCCAGACCTTTAAGTAGTTAAACCTTGAACAGAATGACCCTTCCACTGAGAAGTCCTGAATGTTCATAAAGGATCACATATATAATGAGAGAAAAAATAACAAATAACTTTACTAAACAACTGACTTGACTTGCAAGAGTTACTTATAGTTTACCTGGATCACGGATCTCAGGGATGTGAGCATGCACTCATGGTTTGTCGAGACTCACGGGTTTGCAGTCTACGTCCCTGGGAAGCACGTCTGTCAGTCTCACGCGGGCAGCCCCACCTTGGCTATTATTATATATATATATATATATATATATATATATATATATATATATATATATATGTTTTATATCATGCAGGTAATACAGCTGTGTTGTGTGAAGAGCAAGCTTCAGAACATTAGCGAGCTCATACTCTGCATTGTGGTATTTATGGTGGATTTCATCGTCAATAAAGATAAAGGACTAACTTACTGTTTTGCATTAGATAAAAACGTGTATGAATTTACATACATAAAAACTAATGGGGGGAGGGCATATAAGAGCACTGTTTGTAATATATATGTCTAAAAACCTGCAGTGGGGGATGCCTGGTTGAGTAGAATGGTTGGTTGTCCTTTATGGAATTTCACTTTGTTCTTTTAGACTGAAAATAACCTTACGTTTGTGGCTTTTAGTGTTTGTTTGGTATTGCTAAAAAAAAAAAAAAAAAAAAATTGTCAAAACTGTAATAAATTAAGAAAACAAAAATTCACTGGGATGATGTGCTTTGACCTGGGTTGAGACAAAATGCATGATCAGACTTCTTAAGCAGGCAAAGTGACAAACAGCCACGCCTGCATGAAGGTTTTACTTCTGCAAGGAACTTGCAAGTCTTTTCTGTTTAGCCATGTTTCTGTTGTTTAAAACACACCATGAACCAGAATGCTGCAGGGATGGTGTGGAGCAATGAAGAAACATTCAGGCCGACGATTCAATCCAGAGAAGCTTGGATGAAAGCGTCCGTAACAAGCACGCCATCTTGAAAGTCTGAAAGCTTACCTGCTTGTTGAAAAAGCAGTGTGAAATCACGTAGTCAACCCGCATGACACCGGGTCACGACCCTGGTAAAGCATGCCAGTGTGAAAGGGGCTTAACCCTATGCTGCCGCAGCGCTTTAAAATGTTTCTCCTCAGGAAGTGGACAGAGGCAAAACTAAATACCTGCATCTGATGCCTAAATAGCTGTTAGGTCATTTTTTATTTACTTTTTTCTTAGTGTTTTTTAAAAAATGTTTTACTGACATTAAACGTTTTGTTTACCATTTTTGAAAATGTTTCTCCTCAGGAGATGGATGGAGGCAAACTAAATACATGCATCTGATGTCTAACTAGCTGTAGTTATTATTATGCTATGTATTTTTTTTCTATTTGTGTGTGTAGTTATTTGTAATATTATTATTATTAAATATATGTATTTTATTTATTATTACTTTCATTGTTTCTGTGTGCGATTTATTTATTCTAGATTTGCAAATAAAAATCTTGCTATCAAAGTTATCAAGTTCTAAGTTGCTTATTTTTTAATTAAAAAAAAAATGGAATTATCCAACATCTTGAGTATTTTTTTTATTTTTGTGACCTCTATACTCATAAATAAATATAATTTGATCACAAACAGGGTAATACCATTTCCAGGCTCAGTTTTTGGAAAGTCCTAGAGCTGGTCTGCGCTTGTCACTCGGAGGCTGTTTTTCATAAAATACCATGCATCATAAAACCTTATGTATCTCTGCAACTGTACAAGCTATTTCATTTCTGATTTGAAATCCTTGGAAAATTGCACATCTCCTATATACACCTCCTATATACTCTAAGTTGTGTTCTATATAACTTGGAAAGTGGTCGAAATTGGCATTTTTGTAAAAAATATTATTTATTATTGTACATTTTTCAATTTTTTTTGGGAGGCGTGGCTATATATGAAAAATATAATACAACATAAATTATATCATTGGAAACTGCTATTTAATGCATTTCTGTAGATATACTGGATTTTAATTTCTGATTTAAGGCCGCCAAACTACAAGCGCTAACACACAAATTGGTCATATTCATGCCTATATATATGGTCATTCAGCTTAGGCAGCAAAGGCTTAACTAATTATATTAGCAGGTACCAGCAGAATGGCAGTAAAGAGTTGAAACTCAAAGGGTATTCATCCTCAGCCATGTATGCCTCATGAAGACAGACACAAATTTTGAACCTCTCCCGAAGATAGTTCCCTAAACCTTATTAAAAATATTTAACTTAGATAAAAAAAAAAAAAAAGATTTGACATATCGTATGCCGCCTAATAACTATAATAGTTATTTATTTATTTATTTTAAGTGAGGTGTACTTTGATCATACACAAACATGTTTACTTTGATAATCTGGGAAATCTCAAATTGTCCTTCACCTACCTTCTGTACCATATTCTGCTGCTTTCTGCTCGAGATCCTCTGTCAGCAGAACCACATCTCTACATCTAGCTTCATTACACTCTGCTAACTGGTACAGGATTTCCGTGGTCCGAGTGTTAACTTCATAGTGTGGAATAGGCTGGTCACCAAAAATGTTACTCAGCCACTGTGTCACCTAAAATAAATTGAGTTATATTTCAGAGCCGGCAAACAACCTATATGGTGATTTGGCTATGTGCAAAGGCACCTACTGCCCCACTTGTTTTGCATATAGTCCAAACGTGCTACACTGCGCACACCGAGTACTAATAATAGTTGGTACTTTGCAGTAGAACTAGAATTGCGTCCAAAATACCGCCGATGATTAGCCATTAAAATCAAACAAACTATTTATGTAGCAAGAAGAAGAGGAATAGTTGCTCAGTATTTAATCAGATTTTTTGAAGATCTCAAGGGAACCAAACTTGCGTCCCTACATATTCAGATCTGGAAACAAACTGGCAGAGATGAGGAAAAGACCTGCATTACGCTTATAACACACACACACACACACACACTATATATATATATATATATATATATATATATATATATATATATATATATATATATATATATATATATACCGGTAAATATATCGATTATGCCATTTTATTGGATTTTCATAACTACAATCATAACGTATTTTGACAAAATGTAGCCGCAGGTTCAGACTCCTGCGCAATTAATCTATTTTTGATCAGTTCGAGCAGTGATGGGAAATTGAACCATGAATATAAAAGATATGCTCTTTGTTAAACTGCTGAATTACCTTTATGGTCTTCTCACACATGACAGTCTGTTGAAATTGGTTCGTTTACTAAGTTTATATTATTACAATGATCCCCGGCACACTCCCGCCATGTTTTGATTTCCTATAATACCACAATTCATAGCGTTTAGGAAAGTGACGTTCCTCAACGCATTAAAGAGACAGTACGGTAAATTGTAATAAGCTACATTACTCTGGAATTGTTGCCAAACAGAGATCCCATCCATTAAACACCCCTTAATGAAACATACCATAAACAGCCCTTAAAGCCATAGGCACATTGATGTTTATGAAGAGAAGTAATACTTTATCGAGAATGTAAGTTTGAAAACAATGTCATTTTGACAACGGTACAAGCAGTGTAGCTTATTAGTTTTTGAGATGATTTTGTTTACAAAGTATGATACTAATTGTATCCTTACAGTAATCAACCACTCTGCAGACTGACCTGCTAACTTTAAAAGCAAGGTGACATCCTCGATCAAGGACTGAAACCCAGTTTGCTGCAGCCTCGTTTTCAATCAGATGCAGTTGTGAGTAGAATTAAACAGAACTTTTTTTTATTTTTTATTTATTTTTTTTAAGTAAGAATAATTTGTAAATTCAGCAGCATCTAGTAGTGGTAGTGTTTAATAATCCTTAATTATAATTATATAATATAATAAAATCGGTGTAAGAACCATTTCCGGGTCAGCAGTGACCTTTTGCTGCAGAAGCGGCGCCGTGCTTCCATCTTCTTCACTCCGCACTTGAACCGGCCAGTGGAGGAGGATAGGACTACCTGTCAAGTCTGTACAAAATGCTGTCAGTTCGTGTCGCAGCTGCACTTGCTCGCTCCCTGCCCAGGCAGGCAGGATTTGTAAGCGTTACTTTTTTCATGTTTTCATCCATTGTTTGTGAAATTGCTTTTTTTTTTTTTTTTTTTTTTTTTTTTTTTTTTTTTTTTTTTAATATTACTTGTGAATGTCAGTGAATGGAGAGGACATCTGCAAATGCCGCCATCTTGCTCTTGGGGCCTGCATTGCTGATGTGATGCGGACATTTGAGTCTGCAAGTAACATGCATTGCAAGCTGTCGTTATTGTTGTTCTGTGTAATAGTCGGACATTTAAACTCAGTAACGTTTTTTTTTTTTTTTATGGTGTGATTGTGTTCAGATGAGCGGCTTGTCATTTGTTTACACCGGGCTTGAATAAATATTGTCCAACTGAATGTCATCAACATGAAGGTCAGGGCCTGTCAATGGCAGTACTTTAGAATCTCGTTCACGTTAAATCACTGATGGTGTCTAATAAGACCTGTAGCGCTTAAACCGTCTAATGTGTGGTTAGGAATTTTATGGAGCTTAATATCACAAGACTACTGTAAGTGCAATGCTGTCATTGGTTTTTAATTTGGTAAATACCAGTCGAATCTGGACAGTGGTTTTGTAGACGTCAATGTGGGATTGTACCTTACTGTGTTGGCATTTTCAGGAGTTTGCGGTTTTATTGTACTGTCTTTGTTTGTAGTCCAACCTTCCGTTAATGGTAAGTACTCCTTCACGTTTAACTGTCAGTAACGTGTTTTTCTAGCTGTATAACCTTGATTTTATTTCGACCGAATCATCACACCAGGTGTGTATTCATGTACCTAGAATATCTTGACAAATTAAATTCACAAATAATATTATTGAACGTTTTTCATGAATATTATGGAACATTAATTTGAGGCAAATAAACCAATGCTTTAAATCTTTAGTGTGGGCTTGGCTCCATGCTGCCCTCATTTATTTAATTATTTATTTTGTTTCTGTACTTGTATTTACCGTGGCACGTTTTTCTTTCACCCACCAGTAAGCGGGTCAACTGCTTTATATTTCTTGAAGGTCATGAGTCTGCCTGCCTGCCTACACACAATTCTACTAGGCCTATTGTAATGTACTGCTCAAGTCCAAGGCTTATTTTGAGTTCGGTTTACTAGGATGTCAGAATACTGTGAGTGATTTGATGGTAGGACTGGTGTACACCTGCTGAGATACACTAGTTCCTTTGTATACTGTACATGTGTTTAACTTGTTATATAATTAACCGTTTTGATTATGTTTATTGTAATATGCATGTGCTACTCTTCACAGGTTTCCAGAAATGCACTTGCTGCTGCTTGTGTAGGTGTCAAGAACCTGCACACCTCCAGGCCATGGCTGCAGAAGACAGGTCAGTACAGGAAGGTTAACCAAGCATGCTGCAGTCTCAGTTAATTATTGGGGTGTCGTCCCCCCCCCCCCCCCCCCCCCCCCCCCCCCCCCAAAAAAAATGCACAGACTTAAATTGATTTTACTGTTTGTATACTGTACAGTCATTAATGTAACATGTGCAAAAACACTTTACAGAAATGGTATTTTAGAAAAAAGGAAATGTATTTAAAATTGTGCATGCATTTATTTTACTTTTTTAAACAAGACACTTAATTATGCCCTCTCTTTAGTGAGCAGCTACCATATTTTATATTTGCATAGCCAGCAGAATCTAAATGAGCAAACATCATGATAATTGCCATTATTGAGATTTATTTTTATTCTGCAATTATCATTTCAGAGATTTAATATTGTCCTAACCCTAGTACCAGTTTAAGATAAAAATAACCAAAAGACTTGGCTTTTACTCCTATTTAATGATAACATACAACAGTTGTTGACAGTAATGAATGCTTCTTTATTATACTTCAAAATTAGTCTTGCACATGGGAAAAGATACCGAGGCACAGGTTTAGATCACTTGTATGCCAGTGGAAGAAAATGAATTGACAGCTGAAAGTTATTTTTGTAACGAGCTTTTTTTTTTTTTTTTTTTTTTTTGTTAATAGCTATTCATAACTTGAAAAACATTTAACATTCACTAAACAGACAAAACAAAAATTGCTGTGCTCTCCCAGGTACTGCTGAGGTCTCCTCTATCCTGGAGGAGCGTATCCTGGGTACTGAAACCTCTGCTGAACTTGAGGAGACTGGCCGTGTGCTCTCAATTGGTGATGGTATTGCCAGAGTGTACGGTCTCAGGAATGTGCAGGCTGAAGAAATGGTGGAATTCTCCTCTGGCCTCAAGGTAATACTCAAGTGGGAGGTTCTGGGGTTTCATGATCTGACTACTTTGACGATCTGTACAATGGCATCATGGCAATTGCTTATAAATGTAAACTGGAGATTTATGAGGTAATTGTACAAAATTGCTGTAAAACCCCCGCCTTTCCTAAGTTTCTTGAATCCTTTCCCTTCTAGGGGATGTCCCTGAACTTGGAGCCTGATAACGTTGGTGTGGTAGTGTTTGGTAATGATAAACTGATCAAAGAGGGAGACATCGTGAAGAGAACTGGTGCTATTGTGGACGTGCCGGTCGGAGAGGAGCTGCTGGGTCGTGTTGTGGATGCTCTGGGTAATGCCATTGATGGAAAGGTAAGGAACTATTTGTTACAATTGTGACCTAAGACTTGTAGGTCTTCAACATATTGGATGTTTCTTGTAACTTTTTAAAATATCGTTCTCTTGTGTTCCCTCACAGGGTCCCCTCGGTTCTAAGGAGCGTAGAAGAGTTGGCCTGAAGGCTCCAGGTATTATCCCCCGAATCTCTGTGCGTGAGCCCATGCAGACTGGTATGAAGGCTGTTGACAGCCTGGTACCTATTGGTCGTGGACAGAGAGAGCTGATCATTGGGGACAGACAAACTGGGTAAGACATGCATAGTTTGGTTTGAAAATCCACCTGTGTCCTTGGCTTTCTTAATTTGGACCCATAATTAGTAGTGTATTTCTTCTTGATGCTAAACTGAAGTTATTTTAAACTAAACAGTAATTTAAGGTTTTGCTGTGTTTTACAGCAAAACTGCCATTGCTATTGACACCATCATCAACCAAAAGCGGTTCAATGACGGAACTGATGAGAAAAAGAAGCTGTACTGTATCTATGTAGCTATTGGGCAGAAAAGATCCACTGTCGCTCAGCTGGTCAAGAGGCTTACTGATGCTGGTAAATACTGACAACTTGTCAGATCTATCTTGGACAACCTAGAATTCAATTACACATTCCAGTTTTAAGCCTGTTTAAATTATTTTGCATTAATATGTTTTGTTTAGGGTGAGGTTATGTAGATGCCATTACATTAATGACTTTTCCCTCACAGATGCCATGAAGTACACCATTGTGGTATCTGCAACAGCCTCTGATGCTGCTCCCCTGCAGTATCTTGCCCCCTACTCAGGCTGCTCTATGGGAGAGTACTTCAGAGACAACGGCAAACACGCGGTCATCATCTACGATGACTTGTCCAAGCAGGTCAGTAAGTGCACACATTGACCTCTGAACTGTGGCCTAAATACTGGAGGTTGCTTGCAAAAGTAATTTTTTGTATAGTTCGTGTACATCATCCTAAAGGCTGTTTTGTATTGGCAGGAATCAGGGTGCTGTTTATCTAGTAATGTAATCTGGCCACAGTTTAAGTCATCCTATTGGAGCTAGAAATTTTGTAGGGCAAGGATTCACTCCTCATATTGTGGTGTTAACTCATTCCAGGTAACGATAGTTATGCCCTATTGGACAATGGGCAATAGTTAAAATTGTTTCTGAACAGTCTGAAGAATGGTGGGGGGTAGTGGTAATCTGTGACTGGTATGTTGTACAATGGACTCTTTCCTAAGACAAGTTTTCAGCATGCTATTTTGTAATATTACTTATTCATATAGCCCACTTGTGTTCTTGCATCATTAATATGCACCTGGATGTCAGTCATGCTGTTGACCCTTAATTAGCTGAATTTTGAAAGCTGAACTTCATATTTGACTGACATGGGCATCTGTTTTTCTGTCAAACCTACTTTTGTATGTAGGTATTGGCAGAGAAAGGTGTTGCTTACTCTACTTTTAAGTTTACCAAAATGTAGATTTTTCTAATTGCTGTAAACTTCAATAACAAAGGACTAACTTACTGCTGTAATGGGTGTTTTGAAGTTGCGGATATATTGTAATCTGGACTTTGGTACTCTTCCAGGCTGTTGCGTATCGTCAGATGTCTCTGCTGCTGCGTCGTCCCCCTGGTCGTGAGGCTTACCCCGGTGATGTGTTCTACCTGCACTCCCGTCTGCTGGAGAGAGCAGCTAAGATGAATGACAAATTTGGTGGTGGCTCTCTCACTGCCTTGCCTGTCATTGAAACCCAGGCTGGTGATGTGTCCGCCTACATTCCAACCAATGTCATCTCTATCACTGACGGACAGGTCAGTGCACTTTTTGTTGGTGTACTGTTTGTCCCTAAATTGCCTAACTGAACGTCCAGCCAAATGAAGAACCTATTGAAATACTATTTTGCCAGTAAAGGTAATTGGTTAAAACTTCACTGAACAGAAAATCTGCTTTCCCCTTGAGTTAATTAGTTAACTTTCTTATTGCTAATATTTTCTGTCAATAAGAGAAATGTTGGTCACTTTTAATATATACCCCCCCTTTATGCATTTCTGTGCTTGCATGTGTTTGTGCAGATCTTTTTGGAAACAGAATTGTTCTACAAAGGTATCCGCCCTGCTATCAATGTCGGTCTGTCTGTGTCCCGTGTAGGATCTGCTGCCCAGACCAAAGCCATGAAACAGGTTTGTCACATCGGGTTTTTTTTTTTTTTTTTTTTTTTTTTTTTTTCTCTAATGTGGAGGATTCTGTGTAAATAATGCTTTGATTTGTTGCTTCAATCATTTTCGCAGGTGGCTGGTACCATGAAGCTGGAGCTGGCCCAGTACCGTGAGGTGGCTGCCTTTGCCCAGTTCGGTTCTGATTTGGATGCTACCACTCAGCAACTGCTGAACCGTGGTGTGCGTCTGACTGAGCTGCTGAAGCAGGGACAGTACTGTAAGTATCTGACATTATTGGAGTAGAATATGTTGTACTTTCTTGGTTGGTTATCTGCTAGGCATTGGTGTGTTAAAACTTGACTTTAAAGTTGGTTCCATTACCATACATACAGTAGGTATCTATGAATGATTAATTAATATGCATTGTAGAAGTGTAACTCCTGGTTGAAACGGCTGTTGTCCTGTAATTCAAATATTGGCTTGTTTCCCAGGCCCCATGGCTATTGAGGAACAAGTAGCCGTTATCTATGCTGGTGTCAGAGGCTATCTGGACAAACTGGAGCCCAGCAAGATCACTAAATTTGAGAGTGCTTTCCTGCAACATATCATCAGCCAGCACCAGCAACTTCTTGCCACCATCAGGTATAGAATTCTCATTCTAAAGAAATTAGATTCCGTTCTAACTTTACAGACAAACAGTACATTGAGTGTTACTTAGGTTCTTTAAAGGTCTAACGTGTGGGGGGGGGGTTTTGTGTTTGTTTTTTTTCAGAACGGAAAGTGCAATCTCTCCACAGACTGATGCAAAATTGAAGGAGATTGTCCAGAACTTCCTATCCACCTTCGACGCATAAATATTACCCATTGGCCGTTTGTGTTCTCATTTTAAGTAGGAATTCTACTTAAGAAAAATCACTTCTTCAATGTACAGGTTATTTCTCTCTGAGAATAAAGTGTTCCAACTCCAAGACTTATTTGTTAATGTATGGAGAGTGCTTACAGCAAAGCTTGCTGCATACACATACCAGTGGTGGCTGGATTTATGGCCATGTGTGGTGTATGTTGTGTGGTGTGTGTTTTTGTTTTTTGAAGGAGATTCTTTAAAGTGTGTTAATAACAAAAAGGGGCAAATGGACAAAACTACAGTAGAACCTGTCATACAATCCTGTAAGATACAATTTGCTGTAACCAATGGCCCTCTGGCATGTGTAATTTTACACATGCTGAACAGTACTGCTGGAAACTGATCAATACACATTTTATAATAGGTCTGAAACAGAATTCAGGACAACAGATTTAGTTGCTGTTTTTATTTATAGATTTTATTTATTTTTTTTACACTTCATGCTACGAGTTAATGTAACTGCCCAGTTTATCTATTTTAAAGAAAGTAAGGGATTTAATGTAATTACGGCACCGTTAAAGCTGAATTTAAATAAAACTCCCACTGACCGCCAAAGCTAAGTTGTACATGGTTGGGTTTTTTTTTTCTTTCAGTTCAGGTTAACATGCATAGTGCAAATAAAATAAACAGTTGGATTACTTTAGCAGACAGAGAAAGGATGTTCACAACTTTTTGGAATGCTGTTATGTAGATGGCCAATACTGTAATACAGTTTGTTTTGCAATTTTTTTTTTTTTTGTATTGTCTGTGTGCAGTAGTCCCTTACTCTAGTGTTTTGAACACTGATGTTCTTGATGTTTCTTCTTTTGTAATTCCCTGATAATAAAGCAACTCCAATGTAGAATGATTACCTCTTAGATAGGCATTTTTATGTATCCCATGGACACCTGGAACCAATTACATTGGCTATGACAGGTTCTACTGTAACTGCAGTTTTTCCAAAATAATGCTGCAAGGTTGTGGTAGACAAATGGAGACCTGATACTTTCCAGTCATACAGTTAATTGCATAATTACAATAACAAACACAGATTTAGTGTATTCTATTTTTTTTCTGTTATGTTCATTTTCTACTTTCTATATCAGTATAGATGATTAGTGTATGTATGTGTGTGTGTGTGTATATATATATATATATATATATATATATATATATATATATATATATATATATATGTATATATATATATATATATATATATATATATATATATATATATATATATATATATATATATATATATATTATTCAAAATGCTCAGTCAGTACCCACTCATCTCTCTTAGACTAGTTAGAATTCACATCAAATAGAAGCTGGTAAACTAAACGGAAGTAAGTCATTTGCACCAGTTATCACGTAAGGGAGTATGGATTTTGTAAGAAGGCGTACACAACTAAAATGTCCCTCGGGGTGGCAGTATCCAGTAAGTACCTGTATGATGTGAAACAGATTTAGATCCTAAAGGATTACAAATTATTAAGATGAGTAATTATAGGGTCCCTGAGTGGCTCACCTGGTAGTAGCACAACAGCAGGGTGAGTCATGCATTGCAGGTTCACATCCTGATTTGTGAAGTAGGCTCGTCTTCGCTGGGGACCCCGAAGGGAGCGTTGCATTGGTCCAGGCACTCCTGTGGATTAGGGAGGTAAAACTGGCAGAGCCTATTTCTCCTCGTCACTGCTGCGAACCCTGCTGGACAGGTGCTCAGAGTAGAGAGGGTGGCAGCTTCCCAACACCCGCTCTCGAGTGCCTGGATGAAAAAAGAAAGTGGGCTTGGTCATGGTATTGGAGGATGACCACTGAATCTTCAGGTCACCTGAGCCATGTGGGGAACTGCTGTAGTCAGGAGAAAAGCGACTGGTGATTCCAAATTGGGAGAAAATCTGGAACAATTATAATTGGTCACACAAAATTAAAAAAAAAAAAAAAAAATAGTATATAATCTATTTTATAATGTTGAAGTATTGTTCTTTACTGCTTTTCTCATTTGTGTTTTCCTAGATCTGTTGTACAATCTGAAATTCAATCTCCATGTGTGAATGGGGGCACAAAAAACCTGATTTTGTTCAAAACACACTTACAATTTTTTCAAATATTAATACTCAGTCACAGTGGAAAAAAAAAAAATATTACCTTCAAGGCCAGTTATTTTCAAATGACACGGCCCTTTCGAGTCATGGTGATCCAAATCTCAACTTTCATCTAGTTGCTTCATTGCTACCAATTTTATAAATGTTTTTCTCATGCAATAATCGTGTAAGGATCTCTGATTAGTAATTATTTCTGTAGCATATCCTAGACCAATAGGGTGTGTCTGTGGTCTGGATAAGCTCTGACAGACTTGTCTAATATCAGGAAAGACTAAGGCAATACCACCTGGATACTGGCTGATCATACAAAAAGTATGTCAGTAACAGGCATTCTGAGCCACATCTGTAACTTCAAAATTTGATCTTGATGATCATGATGTTTATCAGCAGTATATACTGCATAGCATAGAATAAGAATGATCAAGTTTCATGGCAATTGGATGAGTGGTTCTTGAGATATAAAATTCTAATTGTGACACACAGAAGGACATTCTCAGAATCTGATACCATCAGTGATTTGTGCTAAATCATGTTAATACCAAGCTTCATGATAGCATTTCCTATATGTAAGTAATCTTGATGTCACTTACTTTGGATTGCCTTATTTGATACAAAGTAGCACCTGTGTGGTAATTATTGGCTACAATCCTTCAATTGGAGTACAGTGATGAGAAATTTATATATCTAAATCATATGGCACAAATTACTATCGTTCAGAAATGAATACAGGAAGGGACAGTTCTTGATAGACTATGTTATTATTTTCATGCAATTGTAAATAATACATAAAAAATGTGACCAGGGCAAACTTTAACCAACTTCATACTTCCGCATTTCACACTATTAACGTCACGTGTTAAAAGAAAGCTGGTAACAAATGTGTTGGGTGTATTTGGTAAACCTTAAGTGTGGAAATCCAAATGGATAATGTCTAAAATACCACCTCTGGGTGAACAGAGCATCTTAGAAGTGCGTATAGGCCCCGTCCACACTACATAACTGATCTCGAGAACCGTTCCAGTAATCCAGCTCAAGCGTCCACACTGAAGTACCGTTTCATGTTTAGTCGGTTTTAATGCGTCCACAGACTATTAAAGTTTGGTTACAGTTCCTAGCAGCGCAATGAACAGTTGAAATGAATACGATAGTATCCCACCATGCACTCTGTTTTATTTTAAAACAATCTGTTATGCTTGTTATTAACAGAGGTGCATATTGTAAAACGAAATAAAGCAAGTAATTTGGAAAAAGTAAATGTGAACACACACGTAGGGCTTTACGTTTTCTGGTTTTATTTTTAATCGGAGGACATCCCTTTAAACAAAATGAGCTGATTCTGTTTTCATAATTAAACTGTGAAAAAAAAGTCTGTTAATTACAAAACAATCTTTGTTTTTATCTTCATATCTTTCCTGCGCCTAATTCTGGCGCAGGCGAAATAAAAATAAAAAACGTGGCTGTGACGGATACTCAAATACATTTTAACACTGAAGAGAAGGGCTTTGTATCAGAAAACAGGTGACGGTAAGTACATTCATTTACACACACACACACACACACACACACACACACACACACACACACACACACACACACACACACACACACACACACACACAACTAACGTGTACTGTATCTGTGTAAGGTAAAGCTCAGTGTAGAGCTATTGTTACGTGCAGCAGATGGCGCTATTGCATGTAGATATATGTGTAGCAGCTCTGCAAAATACAGTTTTGGTTCAGCAGCAGTGACGTGTGTGTCTCTATTTCGTCTGTCAGTCAGCTACGCTTACCATTCAGAAAATGTGATCATTCACACACATTACTATGACGAGGACAAGGTATCACGACCAAAAATCCCCCAGGCTAGATTTTCAAAATTGCTAACTCCAGATTAACTCCAATTACAATTCTAATATAAAGGTGATTATAAATCTTGTATAAGAAATCAATCAATCACTAAAGCATATGCCAAAACTCTAGAACATCATAACCTGGATATAGATACCATCCTGCATACCATCTTATACAGAGCATATAAGATACATTCTAAAGTTATATATATATATATATATATATATATATGTATATGTGTGTGTGTGTGTGTGTGTGTGTTTAATAGTTCAGTAGTTCCTGAGTAGAATCTGCACAAGATAACATTTCTTACACAGTAAGAGACACCACCCTACACACAATATATTAACATGACCACATGCAGGAAACAACACACTGAATGTACAATTCTCCACCCCATTCTCAAGCCTGCTTAGTACTATAGGTACTAAGGTGAAATGCCCTTATTAGTACGTAAGGTACTAAAATAGAGGCAATGTTTTCTCATTGCCATGGTATTGATCAAAATGTGGTGTCATACCATAAACATTGTCGTTATTACTACCACTTCTTAAAGATTTAATTATTAAGTGATATTGTGAATTAAGTGATATTGTTCACACAGTATGATTTTTATGGTACTAACCCTAATCCTAAATAACAGCGTCTTAGTTGTTATGCACAGTAACTATACAATGTGTACTAAATAACACATTATACAAATGTCTCAGTTAGGCAGCATCTTAGTAGAATACATACTAAATAAGACGATTTCACTTTAGTATTTATTGTACTAAATACGTGGTGTGTGTTTGCAATTTTCACATTATGCACAAATTCTAAACTGAAATAAACAACACAATGCCATGTTTTAAAGGTTAGGACAGGTTCAGAGCACAAATAATACAATTCCAAACAGAAATACCAGTAAGCAGTGCTCCAAACAAGGCTTTGGAGGTCATTAAGTAATTTACTCTCCAATTTAGACGCTATGTGAGTAAAATGCAACATTACCTTGAAATGGTGAGTATGTTCAATAAATATACACACTTTAATGCTTACTTGTGGGGTATGCATTAACTACAGTCTTTTAGCTGTAATGTTACCTTTACTGTATAAAAAACTTGGTCTTACAATAAAATCAAAACCAACAATTATTCGTGTTTGCTTTATATACTTATACTTTATATACTTGAAAATACTTATAAGAAACGATAATATTGTATTCCTGATTGCTATAGCAATATAAAGCATCTCGACTCTCTCCAAACAAAGAATATTGTATTTATTACATAGTTTTACAGATAGGTATATTGGTAGTTTAGGCTGAGGGGGACTAAGACGGTACAGAGAAATCCAGAATCCCAAAACAGGAATCCAGTCACTTATTCACCAGTCACAAAAGTACGCATTACAAGTGAGTGGATTCAAATGTAGATTTTTTTTTTTTTTTTAATTGAAAATCCAGACTTATTCTGGTTATTTGTTTTTTGGTAATTCCAGGTAGGCTACAACCTGTCCCGTCATTTCACTAGCTACCGCGTACAGTATGTTCACAATGGACCATTGAGACACTGGGAACCAACGAAGTACAGGAAGCTTGATAAAATGCAAACTCAAGCTGTGCAGCAAAATTACTATGACGCGTTAAATTTAAATATCATGCGTAATTCATATTTTTCAATGTGTAAAACACCCAGTAGGCAGCCTATCTGGAGCGTCGGAAGTACGAATCCCGGGGGATATGAAAGTGACTGCTTTTAATTGGATAGTTTTCAATGGATTATGTGTAACTGATAGCAGCCAAGAAAGTCACATACAAACCTTTAGATAAAAAGCCTAAAAACAGTTCTTGACCTGAACATATTCTGTACTTTGAATAGCTCAAAATGTATTATGTCTGCCTAATGAAGTGCGTTTTGTCACAATCAAGAATTTGAGTAAAAATAACGTTACATTCAATGTAAGATGTACCGGTACGTACATTTTTAGCAAGGAATCGTTTAAAGTTAAAATAACCCTTAAATGCGTCCCCAAATGTTATTATTATTTATTTATTTATTTATTTATTTATCAGCAGACGTCCTTACCCAGGGCGACTTACAGCTGTATACAAAAAATACATATCTAAGAATTACAGTACAAGAGCAAAATACAAAATACAATGACTTCAGTCCTAACAAGAGCAAATACAAAACACAGTACGATTTGATATGGGGTCAATTCAAGAGCAGATAACAGTGTTGACAGTTACATCAGGGTTAACAAGTGCAAGTGGAAAACAAAATACTACAGATTTGATTAAGTGCAGAATTTAATAAAGTAAAATAGGGAGCAGATCAGTGCAAGTTACAGTGGAGGCAGAGTGCTGTATTGTCCAGAAGGGAAGAGTTGAGTTTTTCAGCCTTGTTGTCTGAAGAGGTGTTTCTTCAGGAGGCGCCGGAAGGTGGTCAGGGACGGGGAAGTCCTGACATCTGTATGAAGGTTGTTCTACCACTGCGGGGCGAGTGTGGAGAAGGAGCGGGCTCTGAAGGCAGGGAGTGTAGCGGAGGTACAGTCAGTCTTCTAGTGCAGGCAGAGATGGTCGGGTGGGAATGTAGGGAGAGATGAGGGTCTGGAGGTAGCTGGGTGCAGTCTGGTCAAAGCATTGGTCGGCGAGTATAAGAGTCTTGAACTGGAGTGAGCAGAGCAGCGGAGTTCTAGATGAGCTGGAGCGGACAGGTGGTGGACGCAGGGAAGCCGAGCCAGGAGGAAGTTGCAGTAGTCTAGACGGGAGAGTACCAGGGCCTGGACGAGGAGTTGCTTGGAGTAGTTAGTGAGAAAGGGTCATATTCTTTGTATGTTGCTCAGGAAGAATCAGCAGGTGCGTGCTAGAGTGGTAATGTGCTGGGAGTAGGAGAGGCAGGAGTCCAGGGTTACTCCAAGGTTCTTGGCTGAGGAGGAGGGAGAGACTGTGTTAGATTCCAGAGGAATGGACATAGAGAGATCAGAGGAGGAGGAAGATGAGGAGGGGCAGAAAAGGAGCTCAGATTTAAAGAGGCTGAGTTTAAGGTGATGCAAATGCATCAGGAGGAGATAGCAGACAGACAGGTGGGGTGAGAGGGGGGGAAGGAGAGGAAGATCTGAGCATCATCAGCATAGAAATGGCATGCAAAACCATAGGATGCGATGAGGGGACCCAGGGAGCAGGTGTAGAGAGAGAATAAGAGAGGACCGAATCCTTGGGGGACCTGTTGAGAGAGGGTGAGGTGTGGTGGTTAAGCCTTGCCAGGTTACCTCGCCAGGGAGATGAGGTGAAGTGAGTGGTGTTAGAGTATGTGGTTATCAGAGATTTTACAGGAGAAGAAAGAGACAAAGTCATCAGAGGAGATAGGAGAGAGGAGGGGGGAGGATTGAGGGGGGGAGGGGTGGGTCAGTCAGGAGTTGAGGGGACAGAGGGAGTCGAGGGAGGAAAAGAGGGTAGAGGTAGCAGAGTCTACAGAGAATTGGGAGAAGGAGTCGATAGGAGGGAGGTGAGAGAGATCGGTGGAGGCAAGGGCAGAGGGTGAGAGAGCACAGAGGTTATGGCAGGAGGTTACTGTTGGGGTATGTGGAGTAGGGAGAGAGGGCAGAGACAGAGAATAAAAGATTAAATAGTGATTAGAGAGGTCCAGAGAGGTGACAGAGAGGGTGGAGGGGCAGCAGGCCCTGGAGAAGGTGAGGTCCAGTTGATGGCCAGTTTTGTGGGTAGGAGGGGATGGAGAAAGAGAGAAATTGAAGGAGTGAAGGAGAGGAAGAAATCCAGTAGAGTGGGTGGGGTTGGAGAGATGGATATTGAAATCATCTAACAGAACATTTGGGGTAGACAGAGAGGGGAGGGATAAAGGATAAGGCACAATTAAGGACCGCTTCCTACCAAACATAAGGAGGAAAACCCAGGAGATAAAAGGAGGACTAAAATGAATTAGGACAAAGGAACAGAATAAGCAATGAGAAAAGCACTATTCCCCCCCCACGAAAAGACAAAGTAAATATAAGGTATAAGTGTGTGCGTAGGGTAAATCTGGACATAGGGCACCCAAAAAGGAGACAAGATGAACAGGAGAAAATAGGACAGGAGAAAGATAAAAAGGAGACAGAAAAAACCATCACAACGAGGCAAAGAGAGGGGGGGTGTGGGTTTGGGCTACGAGGAGAGGAGATAGTCGAGTTAATTGAGAAAGTGAGTCAGAGTTCCAGGGAGATGGTGGAGTACAATTAGCAGGAGTTGACAGGGAGAGGTTAGTTGGACAGTATGAAATTGAAAGGTGTTAACAGAAAGTGAGGAGAGGTCAGAGAGGACAGAAAAGAGTAAGAAGGGAGAGAGGAGAAGACCAGTCCCACCTCCCCATCCAATGAGATGGGGAGTATGGGACAGGATGTAGAGAGAGGACAGGGCAGCAGGAGTTACAGTGTTATCAGGAGAGAGCCAGGTTTCAATGAGAGCAAGGAAATCAAGAGAGAGGTGGGAGGCAAAGGTAGAGATGAAATCAGCTTTGTTAGCAGAGGAGTGACATTTCCAGATGGCACCAGAGAGAGTGCAGGAGGGGAAAGAGTGTAAACCAATCAAATTGCAAATCAACCTCTATTCAATTTAACCACACTCACCTGGTACTAATCACAAAGAGTAGATCACCTAACTAAAACAACACCACCTTTATAATGTTACTTAAATAAAGCTAATGTTAATTACTTGAAGCAGGATCACCACAGATGTTGCTACAAATGTTTACATAATGTACCTGTCATTTTTGCTTTCATTCTTAACATCCTGACAACTTTTTACGCTTATAACTTTAAGATCTGGTTCAAAGCTTTTTTCAAAATGGCCACACTAGTGCACTGGTTTTTGCAATAACTGTAGGGAAGAGCAATCCATTTATTTTTTTCCAAACACAACAAGAAGTGCTCTGGCTTTTCTGTTCTGTAAAACATCATAGATCGTTATTGCTGTGTTACCTGTTTGACAATGTGGGCAATAATCCTTGCACTATCAGTACACTAGAGTGGCCATTTTGAAAAGATATTTGAAACAGACTTTAAAGCAATAAGTGTAAAAAGTTGTCGGGATGTTAACAATGAAAATAAAAATTACAGGTACATCATTTAATCAGTTCAAGAAACATGTGAGGATGTGTAAAGCTGTATTTTTTCAGAACCCTGCTACTTACTCTTCACCCTGGTATACTGATCAGCCTAGATCTATGAAGGCTGTTTGCCGGAAATTTGATTTGCCGGGCGCTGGGTTAATTGTTTATGCTCAGGCCTGGAAACAACAATTGTTGGAGTATATGGATGCTATCACTTCTGGTCACTTCTTCTTATTTCTCCAATCTTATTGAGAGTGGCCATGACAAGCCTAGGCTTTTATTTTCTACAATAAGCAGAATGCTAGAGCCAAGTAGCTCATCTGCATTATCTGCCTCTCAAGGTCTTTGCAATAATTTCTTGGAATTTTTTACTACCAAGATTGACAATATTAGACGCAAATTCCAAGACCTTACTTCACTTTATCGTCAACATGTCTTTACCGACACTCCACTGACTAGTTTCACTCCTGTTACTCTCATTGGGTTTACCAAATTGGTTTTTACAATGACGCAGACTACCTGCTTGCTACTTTCCTCATTCGTTCCTGTTTCCAGACTCTTAGTCCGTTTATGACTATAATCATTAACGAGTCCTTGAGTTCTGGAATTGGACCATCTGAATTGAAAACTGCTGCTATGCAAGCACTTTGCAATATTTATTTATGAAAAGCGCTATATAAAATAAAGATGATTGTTATTGTTATTGTTATTATTATTAGTAGTAGTCATAGCAGTAGTATTAGTATTATTAATAGTAGGTTGAAATATATTGTTATTCTCTCGGTTGCAATTCTAAACTTTCCAATTTTGTATGTTTATACAGGAAAAGAACACCACAAAACTACATTTTGTATCGTTCTTACTGCACCATGTATCAAAATGACTATACTTCCTTTTAATTTATGCACACCCTTTTCCTGCAAACTATCTAGAATTAACTAACAAGTATCTTAGTGTACATCAGCAAGCTCTCTTTTTTAGACTTGTAATCTCCTGGCACTTTTGTTTGAGTACAAAACTGTAAAATACTGTATCATATATAAAACCTGCTTTGTGACAGTGCCAAAGCCTATTTTGTTACCGTACATAATGTCATAAAAAAATCTGTTGCATGTCTATGAAGAATACATTACATGAATCTGTAGTGCCACATTCCAGTAGTTTCCTTTAACCTTTTCAACAAGGGTAATAATGTATAGAACAATATGTGATTTTTGGTAAAACATTAAGAAGCACCACATTTTAGAGTTTATAATTTAGTGCTTGGAGTTGTGGATGAATACTGCACAATATATATTTTCTTGAAACAACACTAGTTTTCATTGCTTGTGTGTTTTGAACACTAATGTCACCATAATATGGGTTCGATATTCAGTAGTCTCGCTAACCCAAACCCAGATAGTCCAAATTGATTTATAATCCAAACCATGCTATCATAATGAAATTGATAGAAGCTGTAGAACCAATACTTCAGAATCATAGGTCTATGATAAGTATATTAAACATTTACAGGTTTCATGAAACATCTGCATCAAAATCATAAAACAAAAATTAGATAAGGCATATTTAGTATGGTACAGTCACTAATCTGAATTTATGGTGCTCACAGGTTTGGATTAGCCAGAGTCTAGTGTACATTTACTTACAATTTCAAATGATTATATCCAAATATTTATGTATTTGATCTAAACAAGAACTGAGTCATGTGTGAACACCACATTCTATGTACGAAAGTCAATGAAATAATTCCATAGATGTTACCTGTTATACGCCTCCATTTGCTGTGAAGGCCTCGCATACAGTATGTTTAAAAAAAAAAAAAAAAAAACCACATGTAATAGCTACAAGTTCTCTCATTCCAGAAGATCTTACACCATACTACAGTAGGTCAAAGGTGGTGCCCTTGGGAATTCACCAGGTCAGTCAACCTTTGCTCACCTTCTTTCCTGTCATTAGTTAACCAGCTGCTTCCCTTAATGACTGACATCACATGCTGTGCAGCAAGTGATATGTATTTCTGACTGAAATGACCTAAGATGTGCAAGTATATAGACTATCTGGCAATAAGGCAGGCAAACTGATTGTGTTCTTTAATCTACAAAGGTATCAGATATATTGAAAACTGCACATATGAAATCAAAATAGTGAATGAAAGTACATGACAGGTAATATTTATAGAATTATTTAATTAGCTACAACCCTTATACAACTACTGAAACTTAACAATTATGCACAAATATGGATCAGTGGTATTTTGTCAATGCACAGTATGCTTAAACAGTGTTCTCTGGTATTTTGTCAAATTAAATTGGCGAATAGAATGCATGCTGATATTGCCATTACTTTCGTGTAGTATGATAAGTGCACATCAATGTAAGGGCTCAGGTTCGAGGGATGTTGTTGAGATTTGTAACTGAAAAGTCATAGGTGTTAAGGCATAATAACAGATGGTATTATTGTGCTTTGTTTTTGTCTTCTTGATAAAACCACCATCATGATAAATATAGTGACTGTCCTGTGTCGGTGACAGAAAATTACCCGCAAGTTTCCAACAACTAATCGGATTTTAATTAAAATTAACTTGTCCCATTCTATAACTTCAACAGAGCTGATGAGAAAGTGTATTTAGTGGCACCATGGCTTGTGCAAATCAAACCATTCTGTGAGAAAGGCAAAGAAATAAAAAAAAGTATCCACTCAGAAATGAATATTCTTAAAGAAGAGGTGGTGGCAAATACACAGAAATGGTTTAGAGAAAAAAAGTGCACCAATAAAACAGAGAAAACTAATTTGGGCAGGGGTAATAAAACATGCCATAAAGCAGAAGAGACACAAGGTTAAAAATACAATCAAGTGCCCCTTGGGCCTGGTGGAAGCAAGCAATTATGAAGAAATCCACTTTTCTTTGTTGTAGCTCTGCAGAATGGAGGAACATAATTTGTATTCATTTGCATGTTATCTCACTCACAAGCCCAGCCTTTCTTATGTCATGCATTTAAATACATTGGTTTAAAAAACATATATCAAAAAAATCTAAATATGTTACAAGGAAAATGCATCATACATATCACATTGTATCCAAAAGTCTGTGTAACTGAACACGGTATGGTAATAAAAAGTCAGCCTTGGACAGGAGTGAGTGCTGCTGCTATTGCTTCATAAGCCCTGTTCCTCCATCAAAACAACTTGTTATTAATTTAGCAATGCTTCCAAGAACAAATTCAAATTTAGCCCAGAGTTCCTGTGAGCTGTCTGCATGTAGCCATCAAGGGAAAAATACATGATAGATCAACATACCTGCAGATCAACACTTAACATCTCATTTGGGTTGCCCCTTTACCAGTTTTCAATTACTGCAAAAGTATGTGAACTGAATTTAATGGGTTTTAGGCATACATTTAATTGGCAATGCAGGGCCGATTTATCTGCAACGAAATATCAACAGTCCACACAAAACAAGACTGAAACTGCAGGGCTGTTGCTGATGCTATGAAAGACTGAAAGGGAGAATTCTATTGACTTGATTTGAAAATGTGTGACAGCTTCCCGTGTCAGATTTTGGTGTTGCTTTTAAATTAATAACCCAATAAAACAGGCCTCATGTACAATTAGGTCCTGGCAAAACAGGGCAAACAGCAGAGGTCAATAGCAATAAACGTACAACACAACAATCACTTACTGTACTTATTTTGAAAAAGGGAAGGTGCTCTAAAACAGTGCTTCCCCAATAGGCATGTCATGCTGCTGTTCCTGTAATATCCTGCTAGAAAAAGATGAAGTTAACATTTCGCAAATGTAGCTTTTAATTGTAGTGACGCTCCACTGTGCTGCTGTAAAAGAGACCTACAGTACTGTATGCTTCAGCGCATGTTGAAAGTAATTTACAGTATGACAATTTTAAGCAATCAATGGGTTCTCAAGAGGAAGTACAGCGGGGTCCCTTGACTCTGGCAGGTTCAACCATGCTGTGAAAGCTTGAGTAACAAACTCGGTCAAAGTGGAAGGGGCACTTACGAAACCGCCTGGCCAGCGTGGTGAGTTATGGCCACCCCCCCCATGATGAAAGTACAGACAAAAACACGGCCCTCATTACCCGGAGGCTGGATTGCTGCCTACCAATGCAGTAGACAGTTAGTCATGAAGGCAGAGGGTGATAAGAATCACTGAATTATGATTTTAGGCTCCCACAGAACACTGACCCTGGCCACGTACAACTGCAGATCTCTTTCAGGTGAAGCAAGACTTTAAGAGTTGGAAGAACAAGGAAGAATCAAGTGGGACATCGTAGGACTAAGCAAAGTACGACAAAAAGACGAAGGACTACTAGAACTCAAGAGTGGACATCTTCTCTTCTACTGAGGCACTACAGATGGACGAACAGGAGGCATTGGATTCATTGTCCACAAGAGAATCAAGAATAACATAGTAGAGATTGACAGCATGTCAGAGAGGTCCGCAAGACTGATAGTGAAAGTTTCAAGGAGGTATGAACTTCAGGTTATCCAAGTATATGCACCAACAACAAGCTATTCGGATGAAGAAGTCGAAGATTTTTATGAAGAAATACACAAAACTATACAAAAATGGGAAGAGCCAGTCAGCAAATTTGGACATGGCGACAGGAATGAGAGGGGTGACAGACTAGTCGAATTTGCAGAGAACAAGAACTTATTCTTCATGAACACCTTCCTCCAGAAGAAACCTATCAAGAAATGGACATGGAGAGGACCCAATGGAGTGAAGAATGAAACTGACTACACACTCACCAACAAGAAGCACACTGTACAAGATGTCTCAGTACTAAACCATTTTAACACATGAAGTGACCACAGACTTGTAAGATGCAAAATAGACCTAAACACAACACTGGAGAGTGCGAAACTCATGATGATGAAATCCAACACAAGCAACGTAGAAGTGCTCCAGAAGCAAAGCCTGGTGTTTCAGCTGGAATGGAAGAGTAAATTCAGTGTTCTGCAAGAACTGCAAAAAGATGAAGCAATTGTGGTAAATAAAATCTATGAAGAAGTGATACAAATAATTGCAGAAACAGCAAAAAACATAGTGGGAACACAGAATACAAATTTAGAATTTCCAATTATTATTTATGCTCAGCTCACCGCTACAACCCCTGCACTGACTTGGGAGAGGCGAAGATGAACACACGCTGTCCTCCAAAGTGTGTGCCGTTACCAGCGAATCGGGAGTGTGTATTGGTTGCTATGGGGCGGGACAAGAAGAGGTGAGAGAAAGGTAGTTGTGTCTGATGCAGTTGTTTTTCTTTTTTTTTTCCTTATTATTATTTTCTCCCCAATTTAGTCGTGTCCAATTATTTTTAAGCTCAGCTCACCGCTACCACCCCTGCGTTGACTCGGGAGGGATGAAGACGAACACACGCTGGCCTCCGAAGCTTGTGCTGTCTGCTGCCCGCGTCTTTTCACACTGCAGACTCACCATGCAGCCACCTCAGCGCTACAGCATCAGAGGACAACACAACTCTGGGCAGCTTACAGGCAAGTCTGAAGGCGCCCAGCCAGACTACAGGGGTCACTGGTGTGTGGTGAGCCGAGGACACCCTGGCCGACCTAAATGCCCCCCCACCTCCGGTCAGCTCTCAGAAAATTGTGCTTCACCCCCTGGGAACTCCCTTCCATGGTCGGCAATGGAATAGTCTGGACTTGAACCGGCAACATCCATGCTATAGGGAGCATCCTGCATTCCACTCGGAGTGCCTTTACTGGTTGCATCACTCGGGAGCCCCTGGTACAACTTTTTGTATTTAATGTTGCTTCTGCATATACTGTCTGGCTATTTTTGCCAAGCTAAGCTTACTAAATGAACTACACTGTAAAAAATGGCCGTAAATTCAACGGTAAAATTATGGTAAACAGTGAAGCTAAATTGCCTTCTCTTATAAAATGACAATTTACCTTAAATTTAACAGCAAATTACCTTCATACTATAAACAAGAAAATATGTTTATTTTTACAGAGCATTTCCTTTAAAAAAAACAGTTTTTTACATTAAAAAGGTAAAAACAGATATTTTCCTTGTTTTAACAGACCACATTTCTTTTAAAAACATGATGGTTAAATACTGTAGACATTACACCTAATTACATTAAAACTGGAATCCCAGAATCCATTGCAGGGCTGGTTGCAAATAGTAGTGTTTTAACAGTGTTATTTGTGTTACTGTGTGTTAAATGTGCTGTGAAGTTGCACAATTATATGTAAATTTACATGTGTTTTGTGTTCCCTCTCCATTTTATGTGTTTTGTTCATATTTTATGTGGTAACCAGCTTGTGGTAGGTCAGATCTTGGAGTGGGCTTCCCCTCTATTTCCATTATTTTTACCTTTGTTCTTTGCTGAGTTCAATGCTAGCAGTATTATAGTATATGAGGTAAATCAGAGGTGTGATTATTGCAGAATTGGAAATGCTGCTGCTGCTGTAACAGCAGCTCTGTAATGCATATAGACTCTTAAATTTTTTTTTATTAAGAGTTAATTTGTTAAACTTTACTGATTGTTTTTATGGTATTTTGCAGTAAATGTATGTTTTTTAAATCTCTAAAAAAAGAAAGATTATCCTAATGTATATAAAAACATGAAGTATTATGAGACTATTTTTATATGGTATATTACTGGCAACCCAGCTGCCAGTTTTTTACCGTAAAAACAGCAGTTTTTTTTTTTTTACAGTGTATATGTAGCACTGAAATCCTGAGACCTTTCAAATTTAATCACATTTTATGGTCATGTTGCTTTTTAGGTTCTAGATGATAAAAAAACGTAAACTTTAAGATATTTATTTCCTACTTGGTACTCCACTGTACAAGTGGAAAAGGAAAATTACCCTTTTGTCAGTAATTTTAAAACTTGCTGCTGCCTCTTCTCAAAGCCCATTTGAGGTACACGTGACTTGATATTTGAAGGGTTATATAAACACTGCATGCTATGTCTTTTTGGTTGTGTTGTTGACCTCTGACCTTATGTGGCTACCATGCACAGTTCACATTGTTCTAAAAATAAAAAATACTCAAATTCCATTACCGGTTTGTCCAGTAAAAAGTAAATGTTTTAATACCACATTGTTTTAACTTCTGACCATATGAATGATTCAGTTCATACACTTTGAGACCATCACATTTGGCACAAAGCTAAATTCAGTAAATTTCTATATAAAGCACAAGTCTGTGTCTTAATTATAGGTGACATGTGAAAGTTTTAATTACTTGTGTGATATATATTTTTTGTTAAAAATGTTTGATGCCTTTAAGAAAGAGGACTAAAGCTATATGATGTCAAGTAAATAATGAATTCCATTGGACAGATCATTAAAAAAAAAAAAAAAAAAAAAAAAAAAAAAAAAAAAAAAACACTTCCATATAGTGTCAGCTTAGTTTCAAAGATATTGCTGGAGAGTAGCAGAAGTAAGCTGATTAAAATGAAGTATAGAATGCTAATCTGCTATGTAACTAAAATGCATAACAACAGTGAATGTTTCAGTTAATTGTGTCTCCTATGGTTACAACAATGGTACCAAAAGATTATCTTGGTCAGACAAAATTAAGTTAGGAACTATTTCTGAAAACAGATGTACGTTGTTCTGAAATTTCTATAATAGGGTGTTGACTTTTTTTGGAATTGTTGTATTTTTTGTTTTTTAATGCTAGAGCTCATGAGAAGTGAGTTACAATGGCAATGGTTACAGTCAACCAAGGTCAAACCACAAAGTCTTAAACAGCAACTCGATACAGACTGAAATATCGAAGTCAAGGTGCCTGGTGTTTCCATGAAGTCTTAAAGAGCAACTTGGTCCTCAAAACTCAACTTGGTCCTCAAAACTCAATGAAACACTGTGAATATTTAATTAATGTATACATTTGGTTAATGAACTGCAATCTAAGAAGGATTTAATTCTTATTGCTTAAGAATTTCCTTACATTCTGTATTTCGCATTTAATGAGAAAACAATTCCTATATGCCAAGATTAGTGTTTTTCACAGCAATGTAAAGCCGGTTAATGCAAGGTGTTAATTAAAATATGAAACACTTTATTTAACTAGATCACAGTTTATTAGTATTGATAAAATATTGCAGAAACTGTAATTTCACACATTTTGACACTAATTTCACATGCATGCTCCGAATAGCAGGCATTTACTTTAAATCATCATGTAAAGAGTTAATAATACCCACAGAACAGTTTGTAGATAAAAGGCAGTGGAGCTGGTATTCCACTGTGGGCAAATTCCCCATGCCACAAGTTAACTACAATTTGTCCACACTTGAAAATATAGGCCACAATCTAATGTGTGATGTGCATCTGAAAGATAATTTCTTAGGGTTTCAGAATTTGTATTCATGGGTTAGAACAATCATTAAGGAATTGGTTTAAACAGATGCCTGCTACTTCCTTCTTCAGGGCTTTCTGAATGCTGAAAACTTCATAAAACTGAAAACAATCTGCCTTTGAAAGATTGGAAGGGGAACACACACATTTTAGAAAATAAGAAAGCTTTACTAAAAGCCCCAAACAATATTTAAAATAGAAGAGATTTTACATCCATGCAAATATTTAATATAAATTAATATCTGATTTTCCAAATTATTATTATTATTTTTGCTCAGAATTGTTCGGTGATTATCACTCTGCATTGCTTAAATGAGGACAGGAAAATATATTGAAAAAAAAGTGTTGCAATTTGATTAGCTTGCCAAGAAAGTCAAACAAACCTTTGAGCTTTAGGACCCAGTAAGAACTACAGTCGAGGCTTAAACAACGCAACGTTGAGGAACTAAAAAAGACAAAGTTACTTACTTAAATGAGAAGTTCAGCTTGGACTTGCAATAAAGACCGTTGACACCGAAAAAGTCCGAACTTTTCATTGACCATTTACTTCTTCAACAGAACAGATTGACTGCTCCGACAACATAACGAAGTCAGAATGAAAGAATCAAATTTCAAAGACAATTTCTGGGTAAGTATATTTTGCTATTTTTTTTTTCATTAAGAAGAAGATTATTTTTATATAAAAAAAGCATTATGCTATAGTTCACGTTTATTTTAATATATGTTTTTTTTTTTTTTTTTTTTAATGAATGGTTTACTAACTGTATGAAGCGCTGACGTTAAGTCGTTGACCCATTGTGACACTTAAAAAAAAAAAAAAAAAAACTTGAACCTTGAAACAAATGAAACAAAAAGAAAAGAAAAAAAGAAGCCTTGGAATGCAAACACAACACATATTTAATATTTAGTTTCTTCAATAACATAATCAAATAAACTGAATTTAACTGTATTTCGTAGACATGTTTATTTAAAGTACACAAATAGCCTACAGATGTTCTACCAACAAAGATATTTGGTAGTAGAATATCAGAAACCCTAGTTATACAATAAATTGATGTAGCTTTTTCCGGGGCATTCTCCTCAAAGCAATACCAGCCAGTTCAGTAAAACACAACGATTGGGTATAACCAAATTGGGAACGGGTGAAAATACAAAGCACAATTGTCGACTCTTAAAAAAAAAAAAAAGAACGCTTTTAATGGTGCATAATTATCTCAATTAACTCGACTATCTCCTCTCCTCCCTCCCCTCTCTGTCTTTGGAAAAGACGGTACAACGAAATTATTCACAACCGGTTCGTTGTTTACAAGTCATGCACAAAAGCGCCTTCTCTGGCCACAGCATCGCATTTCTTTTTGAAATTTACCTACTTTCGTTGATAAAAACGGGGAAATTACTACTGGACGCCCTCTGCTTTTGACCAACTCCGGACACTGATTTTTGGCCTCGTGCGAATCGGTCTTTAAACGGCTGTTGTAAAACCGAGACCCATAAGGACTTGACAAGTGTGCAATGAAAATGAGTTTGATAACTGAAGTAGGGGTTCTAAGTGTGATTGTAGGTTGAAACATCAGGGTTCTTAATATTGCGATTTCGAGTTCATTGCAAGCTTGGAGTGTAGTTAATTTTTACTTACAGAAACACTTTTAAATTATAACCCCTCTGCCCACTCTATACAGTGATTTGAGCAGTGGCACACAAACAGATTTTGGTATCGACTCAGAAGCTGAGTTGCAACTCCAGTCTGCTTCCCCAGCATTACTGATGCACCATCACAGGCAGAGGAAACCAGACATTCACATGCCTGTGTAGACACTGAAGCAGTGCATCAACAAAACATAATTGCCTGTAGTTCTCTCAAGCTCAAGCAAGTCAAAGAAAAAGTCTAAGTGTTTACTTTGCCCTATTGCTGACCGCAAGCACAGTATAAGAACAAAGTTACCACTTAAGGTGGTGGATTCAGCAATTGCTAAACACATTTTTCTTTTGTTTTAAAGAATATCATTCAAGAGTTTTTTTTTTTCCTCATTTCTGATGCAATGTGATCAGTAATATCATCACACTACTTGTTTGTGTGAAGCACTATGCCCTTGTTTAGCCAGTTCAGCTCTTGCAAACCCACATTCACTGACATATACAAATGGCCTTCCATATTTGCCTACATTAGGTGGTACTGAGTACTGAGCATGTCATTTCCACTGGCAATGATGTATTTATTTTTGGTGGGATGGTTGGAAGTTTAAACTCTGTTGGTTCATGCTCTGTAGTGATTTAGTGGGTTAGAGGAAGATTTGTTTATTGTGATTTGACTGTAAAATGGTAGTTTGAGGTAAACTTTGATGCAGAGGTCATTCAAGAATGAATCGATCCTTTGAAAAATATGCTTTGCATGCAACTGTTTATTCAAACACGGACCAATGAAATTACATTCTTACAAACACATTTATAATATATACATATGACAAAAAAGGGTGTGCCATTGTCAGTGTGTATGCAACATAAAAATTGGATAGTAAACATTTAACAGTGTGTCTTGCAGGGTAGTTCAAATCAGTTCGCCCTGTCACCAAATGCGACCTTCAGTTTTAATATGGTCGATAGATTTTAGCATATGGTTTCCATGTTGGTGACTAAGCATTTACATTCTCCTACAGCACAGACAGGAGGGTTTAAAATAACTACACAGCTTTTAAAAACAATTATCTGTGTTTCAGGAAAGCTCCATCGCTACAGGCCATTGAGTTTCCCTGATTCGCTTGGGTGATCAGCTTAGACGGCATGAGAAATAAAAGCATAAAATCATTTTCTCAAACTGTCTTTTACTTACCCTAAATAAAATGTCAAAGAAACTGAAGCAACAGTCAAATCTATTTGCATTTGGCCAACTCCATGAAAACAAGGTGATGAATCGTAGCGAGCATCTCAACCACAATCAAAAATAGACAGCATCTGTGTTTTTAGAGTTTTATTTTTTTTAAAACCTTATCTCACCGACTGGGGATGGCACAGAATCTGTAACGTCATTGTATCGCACAACACTGCCCGTTATACAGAGAATCCAAACTTTCGTAACTTGAAGGAAATTACAGGGTTGTGAAAACGTGCAAGCACTGGGATGTTTCATGTAATGTATTTAACAAATATTTTAAACTTCCTGCTAAATACAAAAATCCCCACTTCCTTTTTTTGGGACTGGTTTGATAGGCAAATGTTTGGTGCAGTAGCTCATACAAAACATGTGACACTGCAAAAATGATTTCCTTCCATAAAATTATTTTTAGCAATAAAATAATACAAATTATCTGTGTCCTAAAATATCAGTAATTAATGATCCAGTAAATATTTTTAAAAAGCAATGTGCCCCAACCTGGTGGATGAATTATTTTACATTTGTGCTAACTTGACATGAGCTCTATTGGCATTTTAGAATCTTCATTTCTAGTGTTTCTCTAATAGTTTATGTTCCATAATACAATAAAAAGGATTATTTTAGGGAGAACAAAGGTTCACATTCCCATCAGTTTATTGGGTGGGGATTGCTAATGTTATATGGGGTGCCTTGAGCTAAGAAAGTTTGGTAACCCCTATACTAGGTTATGGCCAGTGTGAGCGTGGATGACATATTTAAAGAGGGTACCACTTGGTTTTATGATGGAGAGACAAACGTTATATGGTTGGTGATTTGAAAAGTATTCCCATCTTTGGGAAAACATTTAGTACATTTCAGTAGCTAAATTAGTACATTTTCTTTCATCTTTATTTAACAATCTGAATAAAGTACAATACTGTACCCATTCTACCTGTCAACATACAGTTTTAAGGAATTGCTTTTTGTTTGTGGTGCTTGTGACCGGGTACACCCCGCCCCCGTGTGTATTTCTGTTATTACCGTTTCACTGTATGGTTTGGTGTGTTAAAAACACAATGTTCTGTTATTATTGTTTACAGCCTGGATGGGGTTAAAATGCTCTATTCAGATACAATCGTGAGAATGTGTGGTCAGCAGCGAGATAAGCTGTCTGTTGACCACACATATGATAAAACCCATGCTGAATGTGGCAGAGGGATAAACAAGGTAATTAACAGCCAGTTAATCCCTCGGCTATGAACTAGGTTGGAGTGTTCAGGAGTGGAGAACGGGAGTAGAGAGAGAGAGAGGAGGTAAAAAGAATAGTTATCAAGACACAATTGCTATGCGTGCTGGTTCAATACCAGCACAATACTTGTTATAGTTATTATTTGTTTGTCTGTTTGCTTTGGCCCCCGTGTCTTTCTGTTTCTGTGAAGTGTTTAGTTTTGTTCAACTGTTTTATTTGTTTATCAATAAAACGCGCCACAGCGCTTACCTTGCCATCCTGTGTGACAATTATCTTCATGGTCTGATGTCACTACAAAGCCAACTGTTCACAGTGCTGTATTGTTTTTGTTCTGTAGACCATATTCCTAGATGTTTGAGTACAGCAAAGTGATTTGCTAATGTACTTAGATTTTTACTGAGGACAGAAACAAAAATTGCAGCTTTTTTAATGTCAAAATTCTTTGACAATGTTATTTGCAGCACTTTGTGATGCCCTGGTATAAATGTGCTCTATAAGACCTGCTTTTTAAAAACAAATTTGTTGTTCGTTTAATTTCACCCCAAAAGTTAAGAGTTAGAGTAAGTACACACCTTCCTTTCAATATGTGATTGAGAAAAAGCACTTGCTGCGTGTTTCATTGGGTGTGGGTGGGTTGAGTGCTCTAGTATGATAGTGAAATGCTGGCCTCTTATTATTTTTTATTAAATTAATAAAAGCAGAAGGACTAATATTATTTTATCATTTTGAATAGTAACCAGTTGTATAATTCTAAAATGTGGGCGATGTGCCTTGTCTATGGTTTTTGGCTTTCTGTCAGCTCTCAGCAGCTACATGTGAGCCTGGGTCTGGTAAGTGGTTGGACAACTCCCATAAAAACCCAGGAGGTGCAGGACCTGTTGTTGGTGTTGATGCGTGGTGTTCACCCATTTTTGAAACACTTCCAGAGTTCAGACATTTTTGGTACAGCCTAGTTTATTGTTGGTACAGCCCTAACGCTGTATACAGTACTGTAATTATACATTTAGATATCAACAAATAAAAGGATAAAGCAGTATTGCATAATATTAAAGATGGATGTGTTCTTAATGTGTCTGCTTTAGATTGCCATTGTATAGCTGCTCGGACCTTTTGTTATCATCTTAAAATTAGACACAAATCAACTAAGCTTGTTATCTGTACATTATTGAGTTCATAAAAATATATATATATATATATTCAGCCCTGGCCTGCTTTGATGTGAATACAACTGATCCCCTTATTCAGGGGTGCAAATTGTTTTGAAAAGTTAAGCACCAGAGAGCTTATTCATGCTAAATAATCAAACCCTGTCCTAATCAAGCCCCCACAGTACACAAATCTTCTCTCCTGTGTATGTGGAATAATGTGGGTGGGTCAGGTGAGTAGTCCGGACCCAATGAGTAACTATCATCATCTATGGTTGCTAAGGAATAATAATAATAATAATAATAATAATAATAATAATAATAATAATAATAAATTAAACATTTCTACTGGTGCCAGAATTTAATGTTGCTGGCGCTATATGAGGTACCCTGGCACTAGAATCTAGTGCCATAGCGCCAAATTTGCGCTGCTGTTATTTCATATTTAAAATAGTCATACTGTAGGTTATTTGACAATATTATTTAGCATACTTCTCTTGTGGTTTTTATTCAAATCTACTGGTTTCTTCCTGTCTACAGTACCAGTTTTTGACATCAGTGGTCCCTTTCAGTTGTAGCTAGCAACAAGATAAATAATTTGTTTCATACAGTACATAGCTTCAGACACTAAAAGGAAGTCAAGGAGATGAACGTTAAAGGCCTTAAACAGCCTAGGGCCATATTTTCAAATATTTTACTCCAGTCTTAACGGTAAAGAGATAAAACACATGTTAATTTTACAAAATTGAACCAAACAACTATGTTATGTATTTCAAGCACTCTCAGTGGCTGGGTTTCCATGCAGTTTAAATTCTCGATTGCCGTTAGATTGTGATGTAGCCACACGCATTCCTCACGCTGTAGGAAGTGCGCTCCCAAAACATAATACATAAAAGGGTGAGTAAATTCCTTTCTCACATTAAAAAACCACGCAAATTAACCAAAAACTATGTGTTTTTTTTTTTTGGGGGGGGGGGGGGGGGGTTGTGTGGAAACATGTGCGTGAAACCTTGTCGACATTATGCTGTAAACCCTTTAGGTAAGTAATAACGTAAGATAATTTTATTTAGAACTTTGTCTTTTACACATGTGAACTACTCTGGTGTGCAGTGCTAGTTAAAGTTGGAAACCTTTTGAGTTTTCAATTAAAAAATATATTCTGGCAGTGGATAAGGAAGTTTCTTATGATTAAACAGTGTTGAATCTCAAGTAATTATTGCTGTACATCACATTCACCACAGTCCATCCCTGCAGGCCATGTCATTTCCAGCTATTACAAAGGAGCTGATACAGGATGATTATATCCTGAGTAACATGGAGGGAGAAGGGTTCAAACAGGTTAAAGCTTGAGTAGGTGTGTTGATTTAGTCAGGTACCATGTTTTGAGCCAAATTACAAACAAACCTAGACTGTGGTTATGAATTAAACAGACTTGTTATTTCATTGAAAGTAATGGGTTTAATGTATTGCTCCACATAATTAATACTGTAAAAAAAAACCTTGGAAATTACTATGGATTGAGAAATGTGTTTGGATACCCACATTAGCTCTATTATAAAGGCCTAATTTTATCATTTGAGGAACATTGCCAAATTGAGACCCATTCTATCTGTTAAAATGCTAAGATGTTGGTTCATGCTTTGTTATGTCTCGGTAGGATTATTGTAATGCTGTTTGCCAGCCTTCCAGATGTCTAAATGATGTCGGTTCCGTTTCAAACTGCTGCAGTCAAAGTGCTTACTCGCAAACGCCATTAACAACACGTTAATCCAGGTATGAAATACGGCACTGGCTTCTGGATTGATTTAAAGTTCTGCTTACTACTTATAAGGCCCTTCATGGTTTGGGGCCTTAGAGGAACTGTTGGTATCTTATGCTCCTAGTCGCACCTTGAGATCAGTGAATGCTGAATATTTGGTATTTCCTAGACGTCATCTAAAATCACGAAGGGCAAAAGTCATATCAGGAATGCTGGCACAGTGGAATCTTTAACATTTAAAAACATCTTTGTTTGCGTTGGCTTATTTCTGACCTGGTTTGATTGGTCAGTGGCTATTTTAATTGTTTTTATTTTGAAATGCCCTGGAATGCTCTGTATGAAGAGCGCTGTGTAAAAACAAATTGTATTGTATAATTAACTTTCTGAACCCTGTAGGTTCAATGTCCGGCTGTTTGAAGGAACTTTTCAATGCTGAACAATTACTTATAGAAAGGAGTCGTTTAGCAAGCACAAGGCATCATTTCGGGTCAACTGCCAGCATGTGGAGAGACCAGTTACACGCTACAAATTCAACCACATAAATGTAAACGGTTTGACCCAAGTAAAGCAACAAATAAAAATATTAGGAACTCCCAGGGTGAAGTTTCCTATCCTCCCCTTTCTATAAACTTCCTAATACTCTTATTGCCGTGGTGCTCAAGTCATCTAGTAATGAAAAATGAAGTCAAGAAAGGAAAAGTGGGGGAAACTCATATGTTTCAGATGTGCAATACTTCCAGTCTTTTAGACCATTTCTATTTTACGCAAGATAAAATATAAATGTTTTTAAATTCACTGTTTAGGACTCAAGAAACAGGAAACTTAAGGGTCTGCCCAAGGTTAAAAATCACGCAGACAACCTGCCTCTTTAAATACTGTCCTTTTTTGGTTAGGCACGGTAAGAGACAGCCCTGCTTGCATGGCATGGATCGAAAGAGGAGATTAGGGGCTTAAAAAATGAGGCCTAAAAATGTCCTGTTCATGTATTTCCAGGATCATATCCTGGCATTAGAGAGCCGTGAATGTGAGTGTTTGTAATGTTACTGCTGTGCTCTATGACAGACGTGCCTCGGTGCAGTAAACATACATTTTCAGACAAAATCTTTATAAAGGAAGAGAAATGGCAAGATCGAATGGACCCAGAGAATTAAACCAACCTCAAACCAAGTTTGCAGTGAATTGGTTTGTGTTTTAATCGTGGGAGTGCAACGTGGGAGCTATGGCACACTTTAAAATAGGCACATGTTCATCATGATGAATAGGCTTTCTGTGGAATGTCTTTTGGAATTGATTGTTTGACTGTTATCATGCTTTGACTCAGTAGCCGTAATGTAAAAGGACAAGTGAGCATTTTTACCATAGGGTGTGAGGATAATGCATTTCCTGTTTTTGTTATGTAAAGAGAAACATTTAAATAGGACCTATTTAAGCTGCTTGAATAAATCCTCCCATACCTGCTAATAGAACAAAGCTACTTTTGGAAAACTGCAAAAAAAAAAAAAAAAAATGATGCAGAAATCAATGGCAGTAATATTAGTACACATTTTTCAAGGCACTATGGTGCAATGCAAGAATCAAGACCTTTTTTACAACTCTGCTTATTTTGTTGTTTTAAATTTCAGTTTTGCCCTTTTTGCATGTGTGGTCAGTTTTATTTTGTCTTATTTTGTTTGAGGTTAAGTATCACAGTAGTTTCCTGGTTTATGCATCTAAAACAACCTTTCTGCAGCATTGCAAGAGTGTTAATATTTCAAGTAAAAATTGCAGCAGCACAAAATGTTTTTGAAAAAAAACGGAACAATCCTTTGTTGCAAGGTGCGTATAACAAGTAACTGAATGCACCTGATAGACGCTGCCTGGTGAAAGGATTTTGTAAACAAGAAGTACCACTTTTGCCTTTTTTTTTGCTTTCCATGCGTTACTGTTTCAACCACATGTTAATACAAGAAAGGTAAAAGTGGCTCTTTGGTTTAACAAATCTTCAGGAAACTATTGATTCGTCAGCGAAACCACAGTCAGTACAATTTAACAGAAAAGCGAATACCATTTTATAATACAACAATTTATTAATAATTGTAGTGTTGCGCATTTCAAACATAACAGAGAAAAGGGCTTGCGATTTCAGTTTAGACTTTCATATTGTTTGCTAAAAGTAATACAGTGATACATTTATATAATAACGTGGCAAGGCAATTTTTTTAACGGTTTTTTATTTGTGTGACTGTGTTACAGAGTACAGAGATCACCAGCACAGCTGGGTATGACACTTTAATTCAGCATCTGAATGGCGGGAAGAAGACATGCAAAGAAATAGAAGACTTTATTAAAGCAAGGTAAGGCAAGAGTGGTTTGATAAGCCACATACCATTGGACAGTATCAGAGCTATCAGACCACTTTGTGTTTTGGTTATACAGTTTATTTTATCAGTAAAGTGGAGGGCTCTTTTTGCACACATAACAGCCAATGCAGAATAATGGACAAATAGTGCCAGAATCCTTTATTTTGCTAGACCATTTCTGTTTATTACTGGTCCCCTTGTGCTGGAGAACGAAACAGAGTCCAGTGGAAATGCTGCCAATGCTTATTAACATACAGGTATGAGACACTTACATTTTTAAATGTCTAACGAACTGCTCATCCAAACAATGATTTTTCATTTAAAATAAGGAAATGGTTATTATTTTGTTTTGTTTTCTAGATCTGATTGCGTCAGTTTATTAAATAAAAACTTGTGTGTTTCAAAATACAATGTAATATGTTCCTTCTGTAGCAAACATATGAGGGGAAGCATTTGTTCATTTCATAGGGTCATCAAAATCCAGAACTGTCAAATGATAGTAGTTCAACTGATTTTGGTTGGATTGCCTTTTTTAATGATACAAACCATTCTTTAAGAGGTGCCATTCCCCTACACCAGGGAAGCACACACCTGCCCTAGATTTCATTAATTGACTGATTTAAGACCTTGAAAGAGGTTAAATTGGCTTGAATAAGTAATTGTGGGTATTTCTGGAACAAAGACCTGAAGGGCTCTCCACTGTATCTCTGGGTTACTTTGTTTTTCTTCTCAAAAACATCAATTTCAACTTTTTAAAGATTTTTTAGTAGAACTAGCTACAAAGTGTATATTGTTGATGAATACAGTCAGCTGCCTGAAGGACAAGTCCCAACAGCTTGAATGTAATCGGATTAAGTGCACCCCTTATTTATTCAATGATTATAAAGATTTGCTTTTCACTTTTAACTATTGACATTGGAAAATGTTTGGTACAGGCTGATCTGTAGCTCTGCTTCTATTTCTAACTGTCCTATACATTGTGTGTGATAGATTCATTTTGGTGAATGGGTCACAAAACTTGTAGAGAAAGAATCTTGAAATACAAGCTTTTCCTAAGCCTTCATCCTGGCTTGGGGAGGCACATTTTAAGGGTATAGAAGTATTGCTTCTATTTATGATCAAAATATAAATAAGTTCCTTTTTCCCCTGTGCAGTGAATGGAACATGGCTGTTGAACCCTTATCCTAATTGAGTGTGAAATGTAATGTAGGAGGGAGGCCTTATGGCCAGTTCTGTATAAATATGTCTGATAAGAAATGTCTATCACGTTTTAAGTTCTGTTTTTCAACTTGTAATGAAACTTGAAACAAACAAACAAAAAAAACTTGTATAATTTTGGTACTGTCTTTCTACAACAACCAGGCTTTCTGGTATACTGTAATTGTATCAGACTCCTTGCAGAACTACTCAAACCCTTGTTGGTGTGGTGCATGATGTATTCTGTATATTGCAAAGAAGTGAGATCAGATTTTGTTGCTTTGTCCCTTTGGTGGTTGGGAAACATTTATCATTTCAGTTGTGAAAATACCTTGCGATTGTACTTCCACGTTTGAAAACTATTGTATTACCGTACATTTCTCGCTGGTTTACAATGCAGCATTGTTATTATTCTCATTAAGCATCAATAAGGATCTGTTTATATGTGAATGTTACACAGCTGAGAGAAAAAAAAAAAAAAGAAATGTCCTAATCTTTATGGATACAGCTCAAAATCGCCTGCAGTTTTTAAAAATGACATTGTTTGTTATACTGTAGCACATTACTACTACATAAGTTGATGTCTATAAAAACAGGTCATAAATCTGTATGTGCTTTATTAAGATTGTATGCAAATGCTCCACTGCTACACCTTCTGCTGCTAATATTTCAAGCCAAGGGTGGCCAATCACAGTCCTGAAGGGCCATCCCACCCCAGATTTAACAGGTACAATTAGATAATGAACTACTTTAAGGTCTGGGTGAAGGTTTAATTGGTTCAATTAAACAAATTATAACTGGGATGGAAAGAAGGCCAGGAGTGGAAGGGCCCACTTTGGCCACCTTCCTTTTTTTTTTTTTTAACCGTTTGAGCTTGCTTGCACCGTAAGATGGCCGCCATATTAGGGGTGATGACTTTGGTTTCCAGATCATACTGTTTGACAGAAACAATTTGACTGGTGTTACCACATAAAAATGACATGCCACATTGTTTTAGCTTTTGGCCATATCAATACAGACCACATGCTTTGACATGGGTTATTATCGTTGGTTCACACTTGCATTCTGTGATTCTCTCAATCCATTTTTCTTTTGTTTTTGTGACAAATGATTGCAAACGATATGCCATAACCCGTAGATTATTCTACTAGCGATGCTTTGTTCATAAAAACACTAGTTTCTAGTTTTGAATTGCAATTTAACATCTTTTAGGTAAACACATTTTAGCTCAATGTTTGGACTGTGTGCTCACTCAAGGTTTCAAGAGGTGTAAATTATGTGGGTGTAGCCTTTTCCTCTCACAATATTATTTATTTATTTTTGCAAATGAATAAAGTACATAGAGTAGCAGGAAATATATACACAATCCCATCCCACTCAGTTCACAGAGATCAGAAAATAGTTCATAACGTGAATGTGCACTATGTTTGATTACATCTCTATAGTGTCAAACTGTGACACATTTAAACCTCTTTTTTACACAAGGATTTTAGTGTATGTTGTCTGTTGGTTAGAACAGTGGCCAGTCTTATTTTTGAAATAGCATAAAAGACTGCTTATCACTTTTCTAACAGTTGTGGTTAAAAATACTGCATCTCGCTTGTAAAGAACTTGTCCAAAGGTTTGTTCCACTATCTTGCCTCAAGGAGTGAGCGTAACAACATACATCTCTTTAAAAGTCATCCTGTGACACACTTTTTCTTCATGTCCCTCTTCCACCAAGCACAGGATTGTACAGCTATGGCCACATTTTAGGATTGAGACACTCAATCAAAGAAACTACAAAAAATATATCGCAAAAGTGTACTGGAAGCCATAGAGTGTTTCAGTATTCATGTTAGATTTTGAAATGTCACATTTTTCAATTTTCAAGTCTATGGAAAACTACAAAGCGGTATGTAATTCAATATGTCAACATGACATTATTCAGCAGGTTTTATTTGACTTTATGAAGCAAAATTAGTTAATTCTATAGGGTGATGTAAAACTTTTGGCCACAGCTGTAGGCACCAGTCTGCATGCGTGGGAGTGCCAGTACTACTGGTTGCTAATATCTGGACTTGCATCTGTCTCTCAGTGGAGCTCATCCTTTTCTCCCAAACACTGTTACAGGCTGACGTGAACCCCACATAGACAAATAATTCATCCACCTGGACTGTGTGACACATGTGATCAGCACTGACTGAAGAACTAATAACGCTTCCCTGGCCATTGGTGCTTTTTTACTACTTTTGCCTTTGTAATGTAAATTATTTGTATAGACACTTTTAAAAATGATCACAGAGGCATCTCTTTTCTATGCAACAGCTGTAGATAATTTGATTATCTGTTGTGCAGGGCTGTTTGTTTGGGTGTAGGGTTTTGGTTCCTCTTTTTTTTGTTCAAATGTAAAGATGTCTTGATAGAACTAGACACACCAACTACAACCTTAATTAAAAGTAGTCAAACTATAAGAGCCCTGACAGTAATAACACTGGTAGTGTTTTCCAACAGGGTTGACTTATTGACCCCCTTATTAAAATCAATAAATACAGTAAAATACGGTCTACCATGGTTTAGGTCAATTAGAAAGGCCCAATAGTATTTAACTTAAACCTGTAAGCTGTCTATTTCAAATTTGCATTTTTAAGTAGATTTAGATCGTAGTGATATAATTTCAGTGGTGACCTGGGAATGTACTGAATGTCATTAAAATGCTTATTTATTTATCTAGTTGTATTTATTTATCTTTTATATTATTTACAGGGCTTCAATTGAGGAAAAATATGGGAAAGAGTTACTTAATTTAACCAAGAAGAATTGTGGCCAGTGTGAACTAAAGTAAGCTTCTATTACTTACTTACTCTCTGTTCTTCCACCTTCTTGCTGCTCACATTTTTATCTTTTGAATTGGTAAGAAAATCTAAACACGGATTCTGAAACGGAAACAGAAACTCCTTTGTATGGATATACAGTAACTAGTGTCACTCATTGTTTTACTTCAACAGAGCATTGGCAAGCTTAGGTCAGCCCAGGCCTTGTCAATGTAAAAAGTCACAATTTGGTCAAATTACTTTAGTATACTCGGGCTATAGTCTGTTGTGTACATTATATGTTAACATAGTATGTCTAATAAATGCATCAGCCAGTTTGTATACAGTAGAGCATTTGTTAATTATAAAATGTATAGATTTTATTTACTCAAGCAATGGCCTGTAGTTCATACCCCAATTCCATATCTACCCCATATGTTCAGACAATGTTACCTTGTCACAAAGACGGCTGGTGGACGAACGCTACAGAAAACAAGTACGGTGCTGGTGCTTCCAGCACTCGTAGCAATTGATATTTATAGTTACGCTTCTCCTCTCTCTCTCTCCCCCGTTCTCCACTCCCGAACAAACAACCCCGAGTGAATGAAAACATGCTGCTTTTATGCAGCTGTACCGAGACTCGATTGCTATTCAATTGGAGTCGTGGTACAACTGCAGGTGAATTAATAAAGTGCAATTCCCCGTGCTCACATATTATTACATTTTACTTGCACGTGAAGTGCTGTGCAATCCTCGTGCCTAAATACAGATAGACATTTTAAACACTCATGTTACACAGACCCGTTTATATCCCGTGTACCAATGTTTATACACCAACATTAACACGCAACATATAACACAAAATACACACAGGGGCAGGGCACTTTGCCACATACCTCTACACTGATTACAGTTTGGCTCAGTGGCAGGCGAGTTAGCCCAGGCAGGATTTACCTTACAGGCAGGAAACAGGCTGATTTTAAAAATGCTGTTTGTTTTCCAGTACATTGAAGCGAGCGTTGGATGTCTTTAAGCTACGTAAGTATTAGCATTGTTTTGTTGCCCTCAGTCTGTCTGCTTGCATTCTTGTGGTATTTTGAACCTGATAACTAAAGTATTCCAGATAAAAAAAAACATTTGAAATATCAGCAAACATAGCCATATAGAGCAACCTGGTGCACGTTAAAGACCAGACTTTGTTTTATCAATGTATTCTTTACATTTATACTCTCTTTTGTATCATTTTTAATATTCTGCTTCTGCAGTATTAATTACTGTTTTATTTGTTACATACGCCAAGAGCAAGAATGTACAGCCTGTGGATTAACTGAGTTCTTATTTATTTTTTTAGAAATTGAGAATGTGGGGCAGTCTCACATCCATTTGGCACAAAGTTTGCGTGACGAAGCAAAAAGGCTTGAAGATTTTCGTGAAAAGCAAAAAGAAGCAAGAAAGAAAGTAAGCAGTTAAATCGGAAAACTCTCTCAAACCCAATAGAAAAGGGAGTTGTTCCGTCTTTCCAAATATGGCCATTGACTGGGATGGCATCATAAAGGCAAGCCCCACTGAAAGTGCCTGAAGCTGGATTCCTTTTTTTTTTTTTTAAACAAACATTCACTGGTTTCAAGACGTCATATAAAATTCCAGACAACGTTTACTGTGAAATGGGACATTTAGGTGTGTAGACAGAAATCTGACTGCAGACCTTCACAGTAAATGGATTTTAAATATACCTATTTTTTATATATATATTTTTAGCACCAAATTTCTATTTGACTAAGACAATATGCAAAATTCTAGAGCTTTATATTTTAATACAACAAATAATAATAATAGTAAATGGCATGTACAGTTTAACTCACTCAAGTTTCCTTGTTGCATTTTAATTGGAACTCCTAGAAAGGAAAGTTTAAAGATTGTTAACATTAATAAAAGACACAGTAGTCTATTATCTGTATTTAAAAAAGATCTGTCAGTTTTGAAAAAGCTCAACCCCTATTAGAGATCTATTTTACAGATTTTTGGGGCACATCCTTCTAGGGCGGGTACGTCATTGACATTGTGGTAAAATAAAAAGAAAAATGTTTTGAGCTGTTTTTGGAGTTTAAATGGCTCAAAAATTCCTGAGCTAGAAGTGTTTAAGAAAGTTCATCATAGTCCCCAGATTATCAGTTTTTACCAGATAGATTTGATCTATATCTTACCATTAGGTTATGACAGGGTGTACAAATTTGTGTGTGTGTGTGTGTGTGTGTGTCCTATATATATATATATATATATATATATATATATATATATATATATATATATATATATATATATAAATATCTTTGAAAATCTCAACCCGTGGTATAGAATTCTGTGTACTTCAAAACCATGCTTATTATACGTCTATGGAAAGCTTTTTGTCTTATTGCTCATCATATTTTTTTTAAATTTTCATAGGTAGAAGAAATATTTGAATAATTGTGCATGTGTGCCAGCATTGACATTCTTGTATATTTCAAATGTAGTCAAACCTTGTGCCAACTCTTTTTAAAATATACATTTCAGGTATGTTACATAAAAAACGGCAATTTTACCACATGGCCAATGATGTACCGAGCCTGGAAAGATGTATTAGGACCTAGTCTGTCATACAAACGCTGCTGGGTGTTGTGGTTCGTCACCAGATTTGGTGCTCAGGTGATACAGTGAACATTCAGATGTGCTTGCTTGTACGAATTGAAAGACAGCCTCTTGCTGTTAGTCAAAGCAATGAATCTACATTTGGTATGTGTACGATAAGACTGCTACTACATATGTAAATATTATTTTATGTAGGTGGAGCAACATATGGAATCTTTTCACAAGCAGAAGGCAAGCCTATACAAGAAAACAATGGAGGTAAATTTGGAAGTTCTTGGATATATGTATATTCTTTGTGGGGATAAGGTTCATCTTTAACATCTTGGGACCTTGGCTGTTTATGAATGCATGTACAAAAACTGGTTAATAAAGAAAAAAACTGCTTTGGTGCCTACAGTACAAGCTGAGAACTGCCTCTGCTTGTTTTTGCTTAATTTAAAAGCAATTGTCACACTCTCCTGGAAGAACTGAGCGTCTATCAACTGTTTGTTCAAGTGTGAACTATCTACTTCTGTGGTGAATTTTATCGGATAACCGTGATCGGTGCTCAGATTGTCCACATAAAACCCATTGGACCCATGAACAAGCCTCAGGAGGTTTTGTAAATATACAGGTTTAACCTTGCATTATAGTGATATTATAACATATAACTAACACGCAAAGGTATACTATAGGGTACTGTAAAAGAAACCTACATATTACGCAAGGTTCTTTCAAATGTGTTTTTATTGACTTGCAGTATAATCTTTTTACAGGCAATATATACAGTAATATAATACAATAGTGTAGCCATCAATTGTTGCAATGGAGCTGCAGAGAGGTCTGTTGCACTAAAAAAACATTGAAAGCAGGTTGTGAGCAAGTTACACAAAACTGATTTTCATTTTGATTACTAACAGCTTAAATTATGTAGGCCTTGTATACCATTGAGTTGAATCTGTAACATGTCACATGGTTCATCTTCTTAGCATAACACTGCTTCAAATTGGCCACACCCTGTATTGTATGGATATTGGAGCAAAATAACTGCACCATCACTGTGGCCCCTCACAGGTATAACGTGACTACTGTAAAAATGTGTAAGTCACACACATTATTTTTCACGAATTTGTTTTCATTCATGTCAAAGATCTGAAGAAGTAAACCGCCAATAATCCCGTTTTAATTCCTGCAAGGGGTGTTTATTTTTTTAACTGCAATATTTTACCAAAACCTGCTGCCCGCCTGTTCCAGGACAACATAAACCACCCAGAAAGTGACGTGCACACTATATTTTACAGCACTGGCTTCTGGTACCTAAACTAAATAAATAGCTGTGGATGTTGTGTTTATTTCTTTTAGTCAAAGAAAACCTATGAGCAGAAGTGCCGTGATAAAGAGGACGCAGAGCAGGCACTGAATCGGAACACCAATACCAGCAACGCCAAACAGCAGGAGAAGGTAGGCTGTAACCGATGTGTTACTTTTACATGGCAGGTTTTTAACCATCAAAAGCATACCGAGCCCACTTTTCTACTGTTGGCAAATTACCCATTATCATGCATTACTATTAAGTGGATGATTTACCTGCACTTTGCACACATTGGAAAATGTGGGCCTCCTTGCATGTGAATGCCAAGTTTCTTTTTACCTGATCCTGTGCTTAAACAAGAGACTAGGCTGAGCAGCTGTGGGAAAACTTTAGTAATGGTAGCATCTGCTCTTGCTATTGCTACAGGTTATATCCATTCCCTACCAACAGGACTAAATTAAGTATATTATTGACTTTCATGAAAAAGCAATTTAATGCTATTTGCTCTTAAATATTTACATTTCTCATGGACGTCAAGCTTTCACTCTTAATTGAACATAAAAAGAAAACAAAATTCTAACTTTCTACATCAGTTTCATATTAAAGACTTTCAAACAAATACTGTTATCGCATCGATGCTGTCACACTGGTGGTATGACAAATTGTAGGATATTTCTGGTAAAACCCATTATGTACATACTTATTAACACAAATCTGTAATTGTTTAGCTCTATGCCAAATCTCTTCAGACAAAAGCAGCTTCAGAAGAAGCAGGTAAGAGATCTGTCCAGTCATGTTTTTTTAGTTGAACTATCTTCAGAAAGGATAGCTGAGCGTGAAATATCGTTTACCCTCTGCTAAGGCATTGTGTGCAAAGAGAATCTTTGAAGTAAAGGCCCACATCACATCTTATTTGAATACAGACAAGACCTTGACAGCAGTGATGTCAGAGTGCCACCTTTCACATGCACACATGCAAATACACATGCAAATACACAGACACTGGCCCAGGAGTTTCAAGAGTTACTATCTTTGTGAGAACTTTTTTCAAATGTTGTCCACATGTTGATAGTAACACCTTCCCACACACACGCTCTGACACCCACACAGCACTTGTTCTCCACGGTACTAATTACAAACACCTTGTTCAGTTAAAATAATAACTTGTGGTGGTCTGGTTAAAACAAACTCTGAAGCACAGTTTTCACACATTCACCCAGTATATGCTAACAGAAAAAAAGACAACCAGTTTGTTTTGATTGTGGCTAAACTGCATTATTGAATTAGTTATTATACCCTAGTCTGTAATTCAAGTAACAGTTCTGTTGCTTTGGAGTCACTTGCTGCTTTTTGATAATGCTACAAATGGAATCATAATACAGATGGGGTCCCCAAGTGGCTCTCCTAGTAAAAACTCAGCCACGTGGTGTGCAGAGTCATACAGCGCAGGCTCGCATCCTGGCTGTGTGGAGTCGCTGGTCTTCAATAAAGAATTCTGAAGGGAGCGTCGCATTGGCTCTGGCACTCCCCTGGGTTATGGAGGGACTGTTTCTCCTCCTGTAAACACAGCGAACCGTGCTGGCTAGGCGTCTAGTGAGTTCAAAGCAGACACCTGCAGGGCTGGCCTTTGTCCTCCAGAGGCCAGTAGCTCGCTGACATCTGTCCTCAAGTTCTTGGGTGTAAATGAGGAAGCTGGCTTAGTCGTGGGGTTTGGGCAATAGCTGTGGTGAGGAGAAAAATAATTGGACATTCCAAATTGGGGAGAAAGTCAGGGGTAAAATTTGGCAAACTAAAATAATAAAAGAAATAGGCCACTGAATTGCCTCTGTCTGATTGCTTGACAAGTTGGTGTGCAATCCTTTGTAATTCCTTCTGTGTTTGGTGTTTTTGCGTATTAATAACTTACTGTATTAAATGCCCCCTTAGCAGCTGTCTTCTTACAATATTAGACTTTTCCAGATGCAGCAAACAATGAAAGTGAAAATGAGAAATCCTTGTGCAAAAGATGCTGCTCCACAAGTTACAGTTGTTCAATGTGACAGGAACTTGACAGGTAACTTCCCTATTGCTTACATGTTTTCAGATCGAACGTATCAGCAAAATGTAGCAACACTGGCTAAAACCATAGATGAGTGGCAGAAGGAGCACATGAGAAGTTGTGAGGTAATCTTGTTTCTTTCAATTGGTCATGAAAACCCTATTTGAAATGGTGAGTGGTAGGGTAGGACGATAATGATATTTTCAGCTGCTGATTATCTTCTGTTATTATCACGATAATCATGATTATTGGCCAAATAAATAAAATATTTAAAATTCTTGTAATTTATCAAATTTATACTTGAGCAGCATGACAACTGCCAGGCTAAGTCACTGGGTTTATGCACTTAGTTTTTACATTTCTGGTGGGTGTCCAGAACAAACAGGAGTATAAAAATACATCTATTGTAAGTTGTTATTAATAAATGATGTAGTTTTTGTATAAAGTAATACATGTGTTTGATTCTTATTTAAAAACGACTGCCCGATCTTTGTTATCTTTGGAATATCTGCAGATATTTGAGAACCATGAAGTGGAAAGGATAAACACTCTGCGAAATGCTTTGTGGACTAACGTCAATCAGCATTCCCAGCAGTGTGTTACTAATGATGAGGTGAGAGGCTGTTTGACTGACTATTAGAATCTTCTTTAAAACAGAGAACATATTAGTACTGCAGTGTATAAAAGAACAATGATGCTGCATTACATAGTCTGGGGTGTACTGGCAGAATCATGGGTGTGGTCAGAAATTCGTTTCCCATCATTTTTGCAGTTTTACTGTGCTTTTGTCAGGGTTATACCTGTTTACTGTAATTTACTTGTTTAATGCTTTACCACATCTCACTATTGTTAACAATACTTGCCTATGTTCTACCATGTTTCACTATGTTTTTACAGCGGTCAAGACAAACTTTTGTTTGAGTGTTTAGAAAAACAACAGTCCATTCTGCAGGCTTGAAACCCTTCTTAACATTCAGAGAATATACACAAGCCAGGTAATCATTGGCTCACAGTTGAAATGGTTACAAAAGTAACCATGCTACAGACTTCTAGAGGTCATTGTACTACATAGTCAGAGTTCTGTCCTCTTTCTGCAGTAAGTTTGGTCAAGAAGCAACAACAGCGCCACCTGCTGTTGACATCAGGATTTTAACGAAACAAGAAGTATTATTATTTATTATTTATTTCTTAGCAGACGCCCTTATCCAGGGCGACTTACAGTTGCTATAGAATATCACAGTACAAAGTATCACATTACAAAATATCACAGTGTAAAGTATCACATTTCAGAATATCACATTACAGATAAGAGCAGTTGTAAAGTACAATAAAATCAGTAGCCCAAGATTCAAATAAGAAGAAAAAATAGTTACAGTAAATATTTACATGTAAGAGCGGGTTTGACTTAGAGCAGTTAACTTATAGTAAAAATATTTGCTTATACGAGTGATTTTCAAGTAAGCAATTACAAAAAACATGAATATGGATACCTATAAGAGTAAAGTCAAATACAAGATGCAGGCAAGGAGTGGAGCAGTTAAGTTAACTACAAGCTGATATAGGTACTGGTACAATTGGGTGCCATGTAGTCCAGTATAGTTGAGAGTTGTGAGGTTTACAGATGCTGTCTGAACAGGTGTGTGTATCTTGAGGAAGCGCCGGAAGGTGGTCAGGAACTGATATCTGTGGGTAGGTCATTCAACCACTGAGGGGCCAGGGTGGAGAAGGAGTGGGCTCTGGAAGCAAGGGAGCAGAGGGGGGGTACCGCTAATCTGCCAGTGGTGGAGGAGAGGAGCTTTATGGTATCTCATAAGGAAATGCAGATCAAATTCCTCAGTTATCTCATTATATCTCAGTGTAAACTAGGGCTATCAGTTAAGCCTCAAAATAGCAATTGATCAATTGGGCACACAAAATATAATCTTACAAGCAAATGTCGATGGTTGTACTGCCCACGTACATTTTGCTCCATTCTTCTCCCCCTGACATGATTATTGCTGTTAAGTAAAAGCTTGTGCACAACAATTGAATGCCAACAGTAATTACGCTGTGGTAGCATCAGGAGAAAGAAAAAACACAACATTCGCAACAAGCCTAAAGCAAGTTTACTGCAGGGGTGTTACTAAAATATTTATTCCAAACAGATTACAGTACTTTGGAATGTAAGCTATACAAACGAGACACAAGTTTATGAAAATCGTTTTTTTTTTTTTTAAATTCAGTGACAGCTGCAGCATCACACATTGCATCTTGTTAACACTGTAGTGTCGGGTCAAACAAGATTGAAAGTTGGGACTTTGTGTGTTCTGTGCTGAACTGGCGATAATCACTGTTATTTTATTGCTGTGTGTGTAAGAGCTTCTGCCTGTTACATTTTTGTGTGTGTCTCTGCCTGCCTTCTGTTGTGTGTTCTGCCCCCCTGCAGGCTTGCTGTGTTGTGTGAGTGGTGGAAGGTTATGCAAATCACCTACTGTAAACCCCAACCAATGAGCAGTGAGGGTGAACCTATATTAAGCACAGCCTGTGCGCTGTAGTTGTGTTGTTGCTGGGACTACAAAAGAGCTAAATCCAAATTAAATGGCAATTTTTAAAGCCAAAGATATTCCTGGTAGCGTCTTCATTACCATCGCTTTGAACCCACCACACGCGGCCGCTACAATAGTGTACCACCTTCACTATCTGAAACACACAATATGGAAATCCCTGCCTTGAACATCACCATCCATATTAATAATAATAATAATAATAATAATAATACTACAAATAAATTGATTTACATACCACAACATGCATAACTGCTGTAGGTCAAGCTGATTGTTACTCCAAAATTGTGTTTAACATCACTGATTGTTTATTTATTTATATTTTCTCAATGTTATTGGATATTGTTAAATATTCATTCTATAACAGTTCATTTTGAAACTCCAAAGAAGCGCGAACTATATACAGTCAGTTTTCTTCAATGTGCACAATTTATTTCCATGCTGTTTGCCAGGAATACAAGCCTGTCGTCCTGCTCTGGATTCAAGGCGGCGCGCTTTTTAAAAATTTTGTTTACATCAAATACACAGAGGTGTGTACTTACAAAGCATTTTACAAAACTGATTTCCTGGTAGGATGGGACCAGCAAATCAGACGCTAGTTAACATGAGCAGGAAAAGAAGAGCACGCCCACAGCTTGTCTGCAGAAATACTGTAAATAGCAAGGCAGGGCGTTTGGTGCAGTTCCGTTCGTAAAGTTAAATAATGTTATTAACTATGCCCGTTACAAAAATGTCATTATTGAATCGATTATCCAGTATTTATATCAATGTATATAATGAGGAATGGAATCGATTGATTTTAGATTTAGTTGTAGCAGCCCTAGTGCAAACTGTTAATGGTGAAATCAAATCAATTAAAAAAGCATCTCTGTTAACACCCACTGTGGTTTCTTTGCATAACTAGAGTTTGCTGTTTATCCTTCCTTTCTCAGGTCACTGTTTTTTCCTGGACTTGTTTACGGAAACAGTTTGTAAGGCCAGTCAGGATACAACACAGCCTATTCTGCTTAAGCATTAGAATATCCAGACTGTTTGTGGCTTCTCCTGTTGAGGGCTCTTTTTGCAGTGTATAAACTGAAACGTTTCAATGTTCTGTCCTCAGCTCTATGAAGAAGTGCGGAAGTCATTGGAGCAGTGCAGTATAAAGAAGGATCTTGAGTACTTCATAGACCTGAGGAAGACTGGAAACAATCCACCAGGTATTTCTTTGAAAGAACACGCTCGTACCCTCCAAGTATTAGGACAGATGACTATCTTGCCATTCCTGAGTAGATATTTGTATCCTACTAGGATGACTGCCAAGACTGCTACTACACAGTTTGGGTTTCTGCAGTTGTTCCAACGAACCTCCAGTTGCATTTGTTCAGCTGTTCCAATACATGTTAGAGGGTGGTATAAGCAAGGGAATTTCGTGTATAGTAGATTAAATTCATGGCAAACATCTAAATCATGGGTCTCCAACTTTGGTCCTGGACAGCCTCAAATCCTCAGGTTTTATGGTGTCTATGTCAATGGCTAAAGATCCAGAACACCTGTTAATCTTCAGTAATTAAGCCAATAATTGATAAAATTAAATCATTGAGAGCTCAGTTGAAACGAAAACCAGAAGACCCAGTGGCTCTCCAGGACCAGGGTTGGAGACCCCTGCTCTAAATGAAGTGTTATTTGCTATTTAATTTTGTGATTACAAGCTTCTAGCTACTGTAATAACTTCCTTATTTCTGTCAAGATCTGACATTCAAACTATCTGACACTTTTATACTTACAATTCAATAATTATCTTCTACCCATAGCACCCATTCTGTATGAAAACTTCTACAATGTTCAGAAGTCCGCTTTGTTTTCCCAAACTTCAGTTAATGCTTGCAGGTAAGAGAATATAAAAAAAAAATGGTTATAGCTCTGTGTTTTGAATAGTAAGTAGTGTGGCTTTAAGTAACAGTGTTGTCATTTGTATTTTACTGTCCACTTTAATTATTCTTAATAAGTCTAGCAAGTACAAGCATGAGTTCAGAAGCTGTTCTTCAGTTCTAGTTGCCAGTCATAGATGTAGATTGCATAGGCAAAGGCAACCAGGGTGTCTTTATGTGTGTAAGCACCAGCATTACCTAGTGAACACCAGTGGGTTGAGTGTCCCTTTTGGATCCTGCCAAATAGCTACAGCTAGAACCGATAAGCAACTCTCTGAACTCTGAACCTTAAATACAAACTAGAAAAGGTTTAGTTATGCAATGGGAACCACTCAGAATTACATCATAAAAGGTGAAAAAAATCAGTTGAAAGCTACTTCCACTTTTAAAGAGATACTATACCAGCTATCTTATTTTATACCATCATTTTCATAATGTTTAATTTCTTACCACTTTAATACACTTTTTTTTCATAGTGTCTTTATATTAATAAGCAGCACCAGCATCTTCTAGTGCAGAGTTGTGTACTGCTTGAGTTACAACAGGACACTTGGCGCTGACCCTCTCTTCTATAGTGACACTTTGGCTGGTCTAGTCTATGTACCATATGTTTATGGCTGGCAGAAAGAGTGAGAGAAAGCACTTTAACACAGACACAATTATAATATGAGTGTAAATAGCATAAAAATGTAATCTAACAGTAAACAAAAAAACGCTAAGAAATTGTCTGTTTTAGTTTCAAGGCATATTCCATTCTGTATGCATATTGCAGGTGTAGAATCTACACCATAGCTACTGCAGCTGCACAGATTATTTTTGAAAGAGGCACAATTTCTAACAAGCTTGCAGTGTGGAATATAACTTCTCTGCTGAGTCACTGGCTCTGGTGAAGGGGAGATTACATATAAAGTTAGGACTGGGTAGAGATGAACTTGTATATCAGCCCTCGTACACTATATATCTAGTCTGAATAGAGTCTCTTGTTTATCATTCTGTATCTCCAAGTCATGTGGAACTAGGTGGAACCTGGGTAAATTCCTTGGTCAGTGCCTTTTCCCTCCAGTACTCTGGTTCACTGTACTAGCCCTACTAAGCAGTGTTTGAGTCATTATTTTGGTATGCTGGGTAGGGTCTTTGTTTTGTTCTTAGTGGGGGTGCAAATTTAGATATTACTTTTTTTATATATATTTTTTTTACTGAACTTCTCTTTAAAAATATGTTTTAGGTATCATTGTCTCTCCAGGACTCTGATTCTGTATACTAGACAGACTAAGCTTTGTGATACAAACAGAGGGGGCTTATCATTAATGTTTGCGACTGGTTTACATTTTCATAAACAGAGAGCATGTTATAGCTATCTGTATTTACTCTGGGCAGCTGTAAACTCACAGTTATGTGAAATTGTTTTTTTTTTTTTTTTAGGAGAGGAACATTGCCAACCCCTGTGAAGTCAGAAAGTAAGTTGAGCAAAATATTGAGTTTTGCATTTACTGTATATCTGAATTATTTTTAATTGTTGTTGAATCTGGCTAATTCCTGTAACATTTAAACACATACCACTGTTAAATGCAGGAAGACATTTCCAATCAGCCATCATCTGCTTCATCAGCAAAGGTTTGATGCCTTTTAAGGGCTGTATTATGTTCCTAATTAAATCATTTCAAAATGGTTTCCTGCATCCCCATTTTTTTGTTTTGTACATTTTAACATGCAAATGAAGCAAATTCCTGTCAAATGTTTATTTATTTAGAAAAGGCAGCTAAATTTGTCATGCTGCAATTCTGGGACAATGGGTTTTCTCCATTTATAACCATCCTGTGTACTGATGCTTTCTGGATGTTTTGTTGAGTCTAACATACTTCTCATTTCAAAAGATGATAGCTTATATGCAACAGTGGAAGACATCAACTACAGTGCAGTGCGATACTAGAGGACCTATGTAAGTTTCCTTCAATTAAATGGGTAATTATACACAGTCTCATTATAATTCACCCCCTAGTGCTCTTCTAGAATATGTTATAGCAAAAAGACATTTGAAGATTTGTTTTCCTCAGGTGTTCAATATATTGAATAAAAGCAGTTCATAAAAAAACAAACAAAAAAACATGTTTTGTTTACCTTAATCCTTTACGGAAATGCAATTGGAAAATGAGACACTACTGTGCACTAGTTTGATGCCAAAGTGATAAAAAAAAAAAATTAAAAAGCTTGTAATAGCATGTTCACACTATATTTTCAAATAGCTTTTCCATCTTTGTAAGGACAGTCCTGTTTTCAACATGTGTAGATCATGTAATGCATGAGGTGAATAGGTTATTTCTCAGTGGGGGTGACAAATTCAGATTTTACTTTAGTTTTTTAACTCTCAGTAATAAGAAAAAATAATAATTGCTGAGCTGCTTTACAATATTTGGTCACTGTGTCGCAGTATTGTATTAATTATTACAGTCTGCATTTAGTACCTATTTCTTGGTACAGTTAAGAGCAGTAACAAGAACATTTTCAATTGAAATAAGTTATTAACAACTAGTTTAACAGACTGATTAGCACCAATATTGGACAATCACGTGTAAGTGTGAGGTCTGAGAAACTTGGAGAAATCTGTAAAAAAAAAAAAAAAAAAAAAAAAAAAAACATTTGTGCAAAGAAAGACTTTCATAGTGTGCCTGTTACAGCCTGTTTGAGTCAGGAATGATTGTAACATTTGCTTGGCCTGTATCTCTGTACAGTTTCAGTAGTTTAAATTTAAATTATAAGTTATTTGTTATTTGTTTTTGCCATCCTTCTTGATATCAGGAAGGTATAAATGTGCAGCTGAAGGTCATTCTGAATCTCTTTATGTTTGTCTGTTCTCTGCTTGCAGGCCTTATGTATCCCGTATGGCTCAGAAATACTCAACTCCGTACACAATATTTGTGTATATGGAAAGCTGCACAGCCAAGGACGATGTGTGTATTTATATCAATCTAAGATTAATAACTCAGTTCTGCCACGGCTAAGCAAGTATGTTATCCCTGTAAGGCTGTCTAGACCCACTACAAGAATGAATGTTGAGGACTGCGCTACACATTAGCTTTTGAGAATGATTAGAAATTGATTCAGCTTCCAGCTCTAGTGGGCTTTAATAGATGGTAGATGCCTGCTGGAACGTCTCGGCACCAACTGTGAATCAAATTTAAAATCAGTACGCGCAAGTGCTAGCGTTTTCTTTTTGACTCGCTGTATTTTTAAGCGTAGTTCATGTCTATTGGACAGTAAATACTAAGCAAAGAGACAATAGGTCCAAATTAATTTTATTATCCACCAACCAGTCAATACTTCGCATCGACGAAAGCAACCAGTCCTGTGCCTGTAACTGCCGAGAGCCAATCACAGACTATCAGCTCGACTGGAGCTCAGACACAGCATCTTTCAGCAACAGCAAAGCGAGATGAGGACAGTTCAGTAATATTGTTCCATTTATATATAGATTCATGAGAGAAAGGCTTTGGCTGAAGGTAGAAACATGGTGAGTTAGGAGACATTTTAGTGTGGTAGTTAATGAGTTAATGTATTGGTAGTTCAGACTCCATCATACACAGACTGTTCAGTAATTGCTCCGTTCATTCCTCAGGCAACGTCCAGATTATAAATACGGGTTTAAAAAGTTAATAAAAATAAAAATCGATTTACTAAATAAAAATTAATTGTTTTTCTGTTCATATATATGTCATCCTTGTCCTAATTTATTTAAAAAATGTTTGGGACTATTTTCTAGAACGTCTTTACACAGCAGAAAGGCACCCGACGAATCAGTACAAGTTCAAGGTAAATCTAGGTTTAAGGTGGGTTTTTTTCAAAGAAAACAGTGGTAAAAAATAATTTTATAATGGCAATAGTGCCCTCTCGATGATGGCTCTACTGTGTATTATTTGACCTTGACTTTTGTTAGCGCCATCACCTTCAGCTCGGGAGGCATAACTCCCAGTGTGGTCAACTATCACACGGTAGAGCCATGATCGACGGGCACTATCGCTTAAATAGATGTGTATAGCAGTGGTATTGTATAGCAAGGTATTGTGGCTTATAATTAGAGCTTCTGTTGTTACGGTTCTTATTAATTACATTTTTTTGGTGTTTATTTTTCTGTTTGAGTTTTTCTGGGCTTTCCCTTTTTATATAATGTATGAAGTGATTGTTTTCGGTTATTTTCCAAAATGCTTGGGCCATAGGCGCTGACTTGTTTTTGCCAGTGGGTGCTGCTGCTTTTTTAAATTTTTTTATTTTTTTGCCGGGGGTGGGGGGAGGAAGATATCGGTATTGGTATCTTAACTATTCTATAATTACTAAAAACAGCTATAAATTACAGTATCATTTTATGTAGGCCTATGGATTACAATAATTGCACTCACCCACAAGCCGCGTTGATGATTTCGTAAGACATCCATTTGTCAGCACGCAGACGAAGCAACTGAACGAAATTCGAATTTTCATCTCTGTGTCCACGAATGGCCATTCCTTGTCCTTCTAAAAACTGCAATGAAGTTATAATTTTCAGCAATGAAATCCTTGCATGCTGCATTTCACGTTCCTTGCTTGCTGACATAAGACTACCTACATGTTCTCCCTTTTCGGATGCAATTACACTCTGAGCAGCCGTTCGGAGTACAGAAGACTTTTCGTGGGACGAAAACCTTTCTAAAGCTTTGTTCCATAAGCAAAACCCGTTACTCACAAAAGCCGCTAATGATTCTTTGCCCCTACTTGTAGATGGGAGGGGATGTCCAGCAGCAACAGCTTTGCAGCATACAGAGCAGAAAACACGATCCTTCACACTATCATATTGAATCCATGTATAGAGCGTCAACCAGCTTCCTTGACAAGATCTCCCTTTCCCTTGATTTTCTTTTGTGGTTTGTTTGCTCTCGTTGGTATCCAACCTATCGGTAGTTGAATCAGCGGTCGGATCATCAGAACTGGCTGCAGATTCTACAGTATTTGCTGAAGCACTTTCCATTCTTTTAGTTTTCCCACTGTTAATTTTGAACACAAATTTATCCATCTTGTTTCCTCCCTGGCCCTACTCACTTTCATTACCATACTATCAATCGCGGTGCACTAGGGTAATCCTGCTTTCTGGTTTGACACTGTGCAGCCACGTAATGTGTTTCTGCCACCTAGTGTACCATGGTAAAAGCTTTGTTTCATGGTAGTTTTTAACAAAACAGATTATTAATTTAATAGCATTTAAATGTAAAACTAAAATGGCCCGGTGGGTGCTTGAGCCCCGGGGCACCCACGGAGACGGCACCTATGGCTTGGGCATTTATCTGTCACAGCAGTAGTAACTCGACAGTAATTGCACACTATGTTGTACCTTTCTTTCCTTTGCTGTCTTCCTCAACGAAATCTTTATGGTTGCGGGCACATTCTGGGGTTTTTGTGTGTTCGAGGCATTTTTTTACTTATGCCACAATTTGCAATTTTTTAAAAATTATTTAATAAAGCTTTATCCCACGTAAGTGCCTTTTACTGTAATTGTAATCTCATTTTAAGTCTTGTAAACAGAGTATCCAATAGAAACTTTTTTTTTTGTTTTGTTTTAAATGGGAAAGGGTTGAAGTCAACATGAATTTATAACCATTTCCAGGGTTTTCTTGTGTTTATTGACTATACACCAATTACATTTTTTTGTAGGGGGGGGGGGGGGGGGGGGTTTTAATCGGTTTATATCGTTTTTATCGTTAAAAAAAAAAAAAGGAAAAAAAGAAAATCAGAAGCCCTAGTTATAAATCATAGACTTTTCTTAAAGTAAGAACAGAAGTTTTTGTTTTGTTTTTAAAATAGTAAAGAAACTATTATGTGTTCTGTAATGTAGGTCATGAAATTAAAGAAAAACTTGTTTTCTTTCAAGCACTTTTTAGGTTATTTTTGAACACTTTTTTGTACATGTATGGTAATTGGGTGTCTTGAAACTGTCTACCTGCTATGTTAATAACTGATAATTTAGGGTGTGTCTAATCTAATCTAGTCGCTGCTGCATTATTCTGTTTATATGTTAGTGATAATATTTATCTGCACATCCTTAAGTATTTCAAACAAGGACATACAATGGTCTTGTTGGTCTGGCTTTGGTAAATGTTTCAGATTATATTTAAGAATATATATTATTGGGTTGTTGTGGTAATTCGTTTTTTGAGCTATTTAATTATGGAAATAATAATGCTATTTTTCATGCTAAAATGTTGACGGCGGCACTGATGTTCACTATTTTAAAACTGTATTACAGATTAATTTAATTTGTCTGAATTGTTTCAATAAATACCTTGATAATAATGGTTTATAGCCAAGTTTTCATTTTTTTGTATGTTATATGCTGTATGATTATGACCTTAATAATCCATTACTCATACTCTTCCTTATATTAAAGCATCATGAATAGGCCATTTTTTTTAATGAATGCCAACATTAGTCATCTACACAAAGCTGATTTCATGGGATTTCAATCAGTCGACTTTGGGAGTAGAAAGCAAAATTACCAAGTCATGCAGTGCTGCTGTGCAATCAGTAGGTACGAAGGGGAGGTTCAAGTCTAAATTGTAAAACCCATGCTTTATAAAGTAGTAGCTTTACCCTGCAGTTTTTCCATGTGCATTTTTCAATATATTTGCATTAATACAAATTAAAGATATTTTCTAATGTCCTACTATTGAAAATGAATTAGTGGACTGTAATTAGGTTACCATAAGATTATTAATATATATGATACATGTACTTATATAAGCTGATAATCATAAGTGAATTGTATTCAAAAAAATAATTTTTAAATGAAAATGTAAATCTTGTCAATTTCAATGAAATGGTCACCCAAAGCAAGGGGATTTCAGTCTGAAGCCCAAGTCAGTTAAAAGTCTGAAATGGGTGACCTCAGAATCAGAGAACAAGTTCATTCGAGTCACAAGTCTGCAAAACCAGCGATTAACTGCCCCTGAAATACAAGCTCAGCTAAATGCTAAAAGAAGTACAGTTGTTTCAACATCAACTGTTGAGAGGAGATTGCGTGAAGCTGGCCTAACTGGAAGAATTGCTGCAAATAAACCATTAAGAGTGCAGAATAAGAACAAGAGACTTGCCTGGGCCAAAAAACACAGAAAGTGGACATTTGAGGAGTGGAAGTTGGTCTTGTGGACCGATGAGTCAAAATTTGAAATATTTGGGTCCAATCGTCGAGTATTTGTAAGACGCAGAGAGGGTGAGCGCATGAGTTCTGCAAGTGTGTTTCCCACTGTCAAGCATGGAGGAGGCAGTGTCATGGTCTAGGGTTGCTTTGCTGGTGACAGAGTTGTTGATCTTTACCAAGTCCATGGCAACCTCAACCAGCATGGCTACCATAGCATACTTCAGAGGCATGCCATTCCATCAGGATTACGGCTAGTTGGGCAGTTCATTCTTCAGCAAGATAATGACCCGAAACCTGCCCAGTCTCCAGACCTCAATCCCATAAAACTTGTATGGGATGAACTGGACAGAAGAGTTGAAGCAAAGCTACCAACAAGTGCCCTACATCTCTGGGAATGGCTGCAGAAGAGCTGGGAAGACATGTGGAGTGATTTCCTGCTGAATCTTGTTAACCGAATGCCTCATGTTTGTGAGGCTATTATTAAGGCAAAGGGTGGCTATTTTGAGGTGTAATACAGTGTAATACAGTCCCAAATTTAATTTAATTTAATTCATTGTTGGCTTATTAAAAATTAATTGCACATGTTCATTTATTGTGAATTTCCGTATCGAAAGTGCCATCTCACTAGAAATTAGAGGACTGAGCACAGGCTGTGATGATGGACGGAGTTTCAAATGACACAGAGGAAGTAAGGAGAGCAGCTGCGATGGAGACTGAAGCCAGATGTTGAAGTGAGTTTGTTAACTCGTTATATACGAAGCACATATTCTACATATTCTAATACGTTTTCATCCTGTTGGATCTCAAAATATGTTTTTGTTATTTGTCAGGCACCCTCACTTCCATGTTGTGCCAGTAAGTTGACGATTGAACACCTGACGTGTGTGGCTTTTGACCCACTTTGTTTATCGAAAACCCAACTTTTCCTTTGCTTGATCATTTCAATACTAAGTACAGTTTTTCTTTACTGCTTGATTTACAAATACCATAAAAAACAGTGTATAAGTCATCCTTTTTGAGACAACAATTTCACCCTCCCTTTTTGAGACAACAATTTCAGGAGAAAGCCTATAGGTCACACCATGTATAAGTCACACCCCTTTTTTAGGACTGTAGAAGGGTGGTGGGTAATGCACCGACACAAGAGACAGACAGATGGATTTGGCAACACCGCACAGGTGCCCAGTTTTATTTTCGGGGTGCTGTTTTTAAGTTTATCCCGCAGATGGCGCTGTGGGTCCGTGGTCTGATTTACCAACGATGGTAAACAGAACCATGGACATACCAAGCGATGGTACACAATACCGGCGCCCTTGCAGTGCTCAAAGAAATAATAATGAAAACAGAAGGCAAAAATAACGGGAAAAAATAACACAATAACAAAACTACAAATAAAAGGTGCTGCACTCTGCAGCAATATCCCGGTTGCCGCTGCCCTTGCGACCTGGACCTCCATCCTACGCTGCCGGCTACCTAGCCTGCTCTGTTGTATTTTTAAGGGGTCTGCCCAAGGGTTCCCCGCTCTCACTGTCTCACAGTGACACTTTCGTGTCTTTTTCTCTCCCGGCTGGTTCTCGGTCCGCGACCAGCGTTTCCGCACTCTCAGCAACATTCTCCCAAGACTCGCCTCTCAGCCATTCAGAGAGGGGGAAAGTCCACACACCCACTTTCCCACCTCCCCGTGTCACTGCCATGACTCACAGGCGGTTGTTGGGCGACTGCTGCCCTCTTCCTGCAGCCCGTGAACACGCCAGCAGAGTCAACACAGATCTCTCCCTGCTACAAGGACCCCCTAAAAATACCTAAAAAAAATACTTGTACAAAGGTTTTGACAGTAATATTGCAATTATATAATATTGTAATAGTTATAACAGCTTCTATATAAAAAAAATACACTTTCTGAATGGCTCAAATACAATTTAACTTGCAAAGTTACAGTTCTGTCCATACTACAGACCATTTTAAGAATAATGTTACAATGTTAAATGCACACTTAATACTGTGTTTACACCTGCAACTCGGACCTGAGCTGGCTTAGTCAAATCGGATTAGAAGATTCATATCATTTGAGCCACCTGTTTACACTTGAGCACACACCTGAGCTGGCTGTAACCCCGTACGCGTATGGAAGGCCATCCAGGTCAAAAACATTTTGTTCTGCGTTGCAAATATAGATTTGCGGAGCGCTGTCAACTTCTTAAGACAGACAATGTTGACCGTGACACTGTTCAGTTTGTATTAACAATGTACACAATCGTTTTGTTTTATTTTCTAATTATATATTTTCAGTTTTACACTAAAATATTGAGTTACAATAGATGTTATTAGATTCGATGTCAGATCTTTCAGCACTTGTTTAAAATTACATATTAGTTACCTAATTCAGCTTATCACTGAATTCAAACAAGGCTCTTGTCACAAATTAACCTAAAACCTGTCTTCCCTTTTACAAGGTGCTATCGCATTTTTTGAGTGAAAGATGTATGCAGCAGAGATAAATGTCTCTTTGATAGAAACAGTTTACTTTATTTGAAGTCTTCCCACTGATGATGGGAATGGGACTGTAGAGATGGCAGCTTTGCTAACAAGATTTAAGTTTTTGCAGATTTCAGGATTTTAAAGACACACCGAAAAGACACACAGAAAGGCAGACGCAAGCATCAAGTTTCTTATTTAGAAAAAAGAAGTAAGCTTGACCTGAAAGTAGTCTTTAAGCTAAACACAGGTATTTTAGAATAATTCAAACAGAATATAAGTGTAACAGAAGAAATGTAAGAGTTTAAACTAAAACAATATAGTGCAAAAATGAACTTAAAGTAAAAGCTTCAGTCAAAACATAATGATACCAGGTTGTGTCAGGCATATAGTAGGTTTGCCAAAGAGAAGGTAATTAACCTTGGTAGCCTTTGCTTGCTTGCAGAACCAGGCAGAGGGTAATGTTTGGGAGATTTGACATTCAAGGTTTCTATAATGAGTGATCTTTTACATATAAGAAATACCTCCTGGTAAAAACAAGTGAGGGGGAGTGTGACAGAAATATAATGAGTTCTGGTTGGAAATCTCCCTCCCGACCTGTGAGGACACTGAGTAGCGAAAGGGGAAGTCTTAGGACAGGCTGGCTTGACAGTTTATTTCCTGGGTTGGGAAGTCAGTTGGCTTGGAAGAAGACAAGACTCTGTTGCAGGAACGCATTGACCCAGAAGGTAAACGAGGTAGAAGCTGTAAGCAATCGCTTACCAAGGAGTCATACGTGATAGCATAAAGGGGCCAGAGAATCATAAAGCTTTTCCATCACTTGTTTCAAATTGAGAGGAACTGGAAGGACCAGGAGAGTTCCCAAAAATATAAAAATAATATTTGTGAGTGTTTTTGTTTGTTTTGTCTGTTGGTAACTATGTTTGTTTGTAAACCACCAGACAGCTAATTGTATCCGGAGCTGTCGCCTTGGGCCAGCACATAAACCAGATCAACACTGCACTACAAAGCCACTGAAATTTAATTGTTATCACCCACCACAAGCACTATTGCACGCACCTGGACTGGTGACCGTAGCAAATATTATGGGGTGGATAAATGTGTGCTTATTGTTTGGAATGCAATCCCTGGTTTTCTGTTCTCCGGGTTCTCACATTGCTGTGTAGAACCTGAGGTTATTATTTGGTCGTCAGACCAGGAATACAAAATAAAGGACCCTTTTTCCAAAACGGATTACAGTTTCCTTCTGTGTGATTATTCCGGCACTGCATCACCTCTGCACCTGTTCATAATCAACAGCCACTTTGCCACAGGAGACATAGCATAGGACCATGTTATGCCATACGTCTGAGAAAATGCTTACAGAAGACTCTTCTATTAATGAGGACCTTGACAGAGAAGCAGGTGGTTCCGAACTTGTCTTAAAGGGATTTTTGAAAAAAACAGAGAGCTGTCAAGTTTAGTTTAAAGCATTGAATAGCTAAAATGGGACTGTTACATTTTGACTATGTAATTGATAGACTGGATTGAAGTGAAAATAATTGGATATATAATTGCAGACTTTAGAAGTTTGATATGAATCTTCTACCAGCCTTTATCCAATATGTTTTAGTTAATTGTTAAACCACATTTATACATGTAATAAAGCCAACCTATTAAGGAAGATGTCTTTTGATGTTAAAATGGAAATATATTTTTAACCCAGGCTTGGAATAATTAAACCAAAGTAAGTGTTATATATTAAACACATTTTCCTATGTATTCTTCATATACTTGCACTGTATTCACATGCATGCTGTGTTTAGGAACCCCTTGGTACCAAAAAAGAATAAGATCAGTTCAAAAGTTCACCTTACATGTTTTGGAGATGAAGGAGAGATGGACTAGGGAATGATGGCTAATTAATCTTATAGAAGGAGTTACCGGGTGTTTTGAAAATGTTATTAACTTGAAGGACAAGAGCTGTTAAGGCAGATTAATGTTTGAGATTTAATTAAGACTTCTGACGTAAAAAGCAAAGCAAAAACTATAAAAACGGAGGTAAAATCCTAGTGAAGTATCACTCAACTTGCTAACTACAAGCTGATCGAGCTGATTGCTGTTGCTGTTTAGAAGTTTTTGCCTTTGAAGGCACTTCCATCGATATTTTGGAAGGTAAGAACTATTTTGAATTTCTTTTATATTGATGCATCACTATAAGATGAAGATTTCTGTTTTAGTTGTGAAGAGAAATTGGATTGGATGTATTGGATGCTCTGATTTAGGGGTGGGCGTTTTTAGCTTTATGCATGCTTAAGGGCAAAACATATTATAACCATAAACGTATTGAAGTGTTAATGCTATTATACCTGTTAAGGCACTGGACCTCCCAGATTGCCTGTCCTTTGGGATTCGACGTATTGTATAACTGCTCAATCCATTTTGAAGCATTTAATAAACTGAAAGAGTACTGATACTACTTTGATTCATTAAAACTTCAAATCGAATGAGTCTGTGTGAATTTCTTGATTATTGATTTTATTAAGTCATCTGGATACGTTGCAAGCCCAGTGCACGAACGATCCATTTACAGGAGTCTGAAACATCTTTGTGTCCTTGTCACAGCGACGGCCGAAGTGGGCGGCGTCAGAACCAGGAAAAGGAATGAAATACACAAAACAGGACGGATGAATTGAAATGATGGGGATGCCTGCTGAAGCCGGTTTATTGAAAAATAAAAAGGTTTAACAAACAAACAAAAAACAACAGGACACGGCACTCTATGCCAAAATCAAAAGACAAACAAAAACGGACTAACACTAAACAAAACGGTGCATGGACAGCCACACTGACAAACACGATGAGTTTTGAACACACCAGTATTGTGCTGGTCCCACCAGCACACAATAGCAATTGTAAATTATTTCTCCTCCTCTCTCTCCCATTCTCCACTCACCGAACACCCAACCGCAAGTGGGTGAAAACATGCTGTTTTTATGCAGCTGTACCAAGACTCGACTGCTAATCAATCATTCAATTCAAGTCTCGGTACAACTGCACGTGAATTAATAAAGTGCAATTCCCCGTGCTCACATATTATTACTTTTTACTTGCACGTGAAGTGCTGTGCAATCCTCGTGCCTAAAAACAAATATACATTTTAAACACTTGTGTTATATGCGAATCTGAAACTGCCGGTTGATGCTCGTCTCGTAGGGTCTGGGTCTATCCATCTTTTACTAGACTTTACCCAATGACAAGTACATAACGCCACGTATTGGGCAGGAATGGCAGATGTAAGGCCACTTTTTTTTTAATTCCTTGGTTATTATTTCATTTGAGTGATCTGAATGGCCAAATTAGTATGGGGGGGGGGGGACGCCAGTCACTGAAGCACCGAGGGGTTATGCACCGAGCACCATGTGCACCGATTGTACCAAGCACCATGCGTATCAGACACTGATTGGATTGTGTATCGTGTGCACTATGTGCAGCAAACACTGTGTGTATCATGCGCCATGTGCACAGTGCACACTGAGTACAGAGAGCACTACATGCACTGTATACCCTGCGGCACCGTGCATTCATGCACTAGTGCTGTAGCGGTCGGCACTGAGCACCATGTGCACCGTGTGTACTGAGCACCCTGGGCATCGAGTACCATGAGCACTACACACACCGTGTACCACATGGCACTATGTCCGTGCACTAGAACTGTAGCGCTGGGCACTGTGTGCCATGTGTAATGAGCACCCTGTGCACCGAGATACCAAGGGCTATGCGTGCACCAAGGTATTGAAGCACCGGGGGCAACTATGCAACCGTGCCTACCCTAACCACATGGTCACACACCTGGTCACCGCGTAGCATGCACCAGGGAGATACAAGGGCCGAAGTCGTGAGTTGAGGGCAGACAGCAAAAAACATGGTAGAAACAGATGAGGGAGAACACACTGTTGTTTGTTTAAAAGGCCTGACTCACCGAAGTCTACTGTACAGCTGGATGACGTAACAGAGCCAAGTGGATGAATACACAACTGGATGGCTGTAATAACAACCACGCTACAGCTAATCCACAGCATGACCTTGAAAAACAGGGCCGTGCAGTCTAAAACAGAGATGGGGGACACACAGTTGCAGCCAAACAACAAGGCCCATTTCAGATGCCAGACGGCGGCTGGGGGAATCACTCGACAGCAGGGATGCGTCAAGGCCTAGCCCCATTGAGGAACTGTGCTCTCCTAAGAAAGATATAGACAATCAATCACAGGGTGACTCACAGGCAGTCGCTCACACAAGACAGACAGTAAACACCAGAGCAGCGTACAACACAAGCAAGGAGGCTGCTGAAAGACAGAAGAGACTCAAATTAGAGAGTCGGTGATTCCAGGAAGCAGCAAGTCGGCTTTCAGCATGAATGCAAGGGAAAAACAACACGACTCAGAAGCTCTTTCTATCAATACACTCAGCTAGACATAGAGGTCTTACCGTACCATCTTGAGAAGGAAAATGGAAGGGGCCTACTGGCAGCTTCAGGGAACCAGGGTTATGTGAGTAACCTTACATTTTAATCACACATTACTAAAACCCGTCCGGTACCATCCGATACCATTCGGTACACCTGCCGATATACCATCTGATACACCTTTAGTCCCGCCCGATACTGTCCAATACACATGCAGAAACAGATGTATATTTAAAGATTATCTGATATATTGTAACATGGCATTTATATTTATTGTGTGTTTTTGATTTATCACGTTATTTTTGCACTTATTTATTATCACCAATTATTTTTGCGCACATTTTTTATTTCGTTTGTTTTACACGAGTGATTTACTTAATTTGATGGCACGTAAGCAGCATATTATAGAGCTCAACAAAGTTCAACTGAATGAGTTGTTAATTCAATTGAATTGGTTGTAAAGCAAGTGGCCCATCCCCCAAACTTTGCTCCCGGTAGATTCAAAAGCCAGCTGTTCAGATTCAGTGTTGAGCTGCTTGCCTGATACTGAGTGCTTGAAGGTTCTGTTTCCGGTTCTGGTTCTGGTTCTGGTTCTGGTTCCTGTTCTGGTTCCTGTTCCTGTTCCTGGTCTGACACTGGGGGTGTGTGCTGATGACTATCTGTCCCTGTGCCAGTACAGCTTCTCCGAGTGTTTTGGGTCTTGCTGATCTCGCTTGAATCTACGTCCTGCAGTTGAAAGACTAACAGCGCAAAGGGGGGAATGCATCGAAAGAAAGGAAAAAGATTAACTGTACTTGGATAACAGTGTGCAGATATGTCTGAACTAAACATGCAATTAGTATCCTTTTTTTTGTTTTAATTTGTAATATTTGTAATATCTTACTTTGCCAACTTTTGTTTTAACTATTGTATTGTTTGTATTTCTCTATTGTAATCTCAGTTGTGTTTTTGTGGGGGGCTGGGGGATAATCATTTTATAGAAATATCATTGCCAAGCTAATTTAAGTGCTCTCTAACACCCGTGCCTGTAGTGGGTGGTTAAGGTACTGTACGTCAAAATCTGTATTCAGAATTTGGACATTCTCTTGTAAGCTACAAACATAGTGCAATTGAGGTGCCTGAAATATTCAATGGGATTGGTCAGTGGCTAGTTTACTTTATTTGCTAGCTTGATTTGCAATGTGCTTCAGGGCCTACAAGTGCCCCAGTCTCTTTCAATGAGAAACATCCCAATAACATGATGCTGCCACCACCATGCTTCAGAGTAGGGATGGTGTTCTTTTGGTGATGTGCTGTGTTAGGTTTGCGCCAAACAACACTTTGCATTTAGGCCAAAAAGTTCCATTTTAGTTTCATCAGACTACAAAACTTTTTGCCACGTGGCTACAGAATCTCCTGGGTATTTTTTGCATACTTCAAACGGGATTCAAGGTGGGCTTTCTTGAGTAATGGCTTCCTTCTTTGATCAGTCTTGGCCATAAGAGCCTGCAGTTTTTGCAAAGTTGCCATTGGCCTCTTGGTAGCCTCTCTGATCAGTCTCCTTCTTGCTCGGTCATCCAGTTTGGAGGGACAGCCTGATCTAGGCAGGGTCTTGGTGGTGCCATGCACCTTCCACTTCTTAATAAACATCTTGACCGTGCTCCAAGGGATATTCAAGGCCTTTGATATTTTTTATACCCATCCCCTGATCTGTGCCTTTCAATAACTTTGTCCTGGAGTTCTTTTGAAAGCGCTTTGGTGCTCATGGTTGAGTCTGCTTTGAAATGCACTACCCAGCAGAGGGAACCTACAGGAACTGCTGAATTTATCCTGAAATCATGTAAATCACCACAATTTAACACAAGTGGAGGCCACTTAACTTGGTGTGTAATTTTGAAGGCGATTGGTTACACCTTTTACTCCAGTCGAAGTGGCTTGGTCGGATACGTCAGACCTCAAAGCTGTGAAGGACAGCTCACCTGGGCTAGGAGGCCTAGGTGCTGGGGATGGGGAACGAGACTCTGGAAGTTGGGGCTGCCCGGTAGTAGGAGGCAGTCTGCCCTGCGATTTAAGTAGGGTCTCTAGCATCTTCTGCAAAGCGCCGCTCAGCTGAGCTTGGGCACCACCGAGGCGACTCCGACGGAAATCGTCCACCCCTTGCGGGGAAGGAGAGTGGTACCTGCCTGTCCCCTGGTGAACGCCCCCTCGAGTGGTACTACCTGGAGGTGACCACCTCGCTTCCCCTTAGAGGCGCCTACGCCTCTGCACCGGTGGTGGATAAGGGGAGGGTGACCCAGGTGTGCGGGGGAGCTCTGTTGAGGATAGGGCTGCCCTCCGACATGGAGTCCTGCAACTTTCTACCTGGAGAGCAATCCAACTCACCCACCAGTGCTTTGGCTGCATGTTTTGGCCGGATTCGAACCTAGGACGCTGGTGCTGTGAGGCATCAGTACTAACCACTACGCCAATGTGCCGCCCATTATTATTGTTATGTGTGGTATTAATATGTTTAATATTATGCATTGCCAAAGTTACCCACATTTTACATAATTAAATGTACGTGCCTTTTCAAATCAAATGGATTTTATTGACAGATTATAACGTGAGCCTTAACTACATGCATTTTGTCTTCTAATACCTCATATAATAGGCCTACAGTTGGACAGTATAGGCAGTACAGTTTTCGTAAGTTGTGCCAGCAATAGCGAGCATTAGATATATATATATATATATATATATATATATATATATATATATATATATATAATTTTTTTTTTTTTAACTGATATATTTTGAGTTTAACGAACCTGTATTTGGACTAGTTTTGGACGGGCTTCGTAAAAACGCAGAATCATTGCTATAAGAACTATCAAATAAGCACAATCACTAAAATAAATGGTCGGGGGACAAATACATGTATTGCATGTATTACAAATAATATTTTTAAATACAAACTTGCACGTTATCTGCGTGACTGCATCCTTGGTTTGTCTATCTGTGTTGACCGCCACAATCTGCTTAGTTGAAAATGTGAAAGGCAGACGGAAAGACATCATTGTATTCACTGAATCCAAGGACAACTGCTTTATTTCCTTTTTATTTGGACATGAGAAGCTAGATTCTCAATGTGCGCAAACACTTACAATGTATCCTTGTTAAATTATAATACTTCCAATGTGTATTTGATACACTTCGGTTACGATATTTCCGGGTACCTCTGTGGGTACCATACATTTTGGAGTCATATTAATTAAGTTAATTTGTAAACCCAGTGTCTTTGGAACAGCAAGTCTCAATTTAGCAATTCTGTTTCTTTCTTTATTATTAAAGTCAACATAGTTTTGTGGCTCAGCGGTCAGTTTTCTTAAAACACAACATACAGTGTTTTTGCAGTTGAGACTGTAACTTCCGCAGTGTTTTACCATAGACGTATACTACAGATAACAACATGTACTTTGAATCGGATACAAAATGTACTGTTTCATGAGTGAGGGGGACACATTCTAGTGAAACACCACCTATTTGGGAAAGCTCATTCACATTCTGGAGGAAACAACAAGAAGCAGGATGCAGCCCTGTTTGTAGGTTAGTTACTGTTTTAGCATTTATGCTCTCTCGATATGTTCTCAAACCTTTTGGTACACAATACCAGATTTGTAAGCATAATTAATAATATCTAAAAATATACTATCGTGTTATAACTTCGTAAGAAACAACAAAGCAGTTGTTTAGCCGGTAAAAATAATGAGTACTATGTACGACAGGCGTGACGAAAGTAAAACGCCTATGCTATTGACTAATATTGTTTTTCCACCATTTAAAAAAAAAAAAAAAAGAAAAGTTTGAAGAACGGGCCTTTTAAGTAAGGGTTACATTGGTTAGCCTTATAGTAGCACATTGTTATTGCGTATGTGTTTGTGATCGTGATCGTGACGGTGGACACTTGGTTAATTAAGAAACAATACCGTGTATTTAACGAAAAGTGCCAATTATCTTGATTTTGTTGCTGTAAAATAGTTGCCATTTTTCTGTGTATTATTTTTGTATTAAACTAATGACAATCCAACATAACTACGTAAGTTTATATATAAATCATAAGATCTGAATTACCAAGTTCTTAATCAAATACGTTCTTTTTTTTTTTTTTTTTTTGCTTTCCAATTTGTGTAATATTATTTATTTTAGATGTATGCAGTATGTGTGTTGGGCAAAAGTTTAAATGCTTCTGTACACTCTTGTTTAATCAATAGTCTCATACTTCACGTATGCCACAGCATTTCATAGTACACCAAACGGGATTTGTGCTTTTAATTGTACTGTATGTTATGAAACTATAAGGGACTTGAGTCTGTTTTATTGACAAATTTGGGTGACAATGACCCCTTAGACCAGGGGTTCCAAAAGTTTGGGTGATGGAGGGCCATTTTCCAGAGGTTGCATGGGATTGGGGAGGGGGAGGGGGCGAACAAAAACACGTCCCACCCAATAAACCGAAATATGTCCCAAGTCATACCTTTTTTGTTTCCTATACATTTTTGTATTTAAATTAGGAATGTATATTACCACCACTGCAACACAAGCAGCTTTGAAATGTATTTATATTTTATCCTGTGTCTTGGTTTCACAACAGACTTAGGTTGGAGCACCAATATCACGCTGCCACATCTTACATTGTCCTGGTCACAACAATTAAAGAAGATAATACTGAAATAGGTACCTTTCAAACTATACCAATTAAACAATTGTGTGGGTTATTTTTCAGTAGTGAGGCAGAATGCATCTAGACTTGTACAACTAACCACTTCACTAAGAGCTGAATGTCTGTACAGTGTACTCTGCTTAATTCTAATCTCAGGACCTTACAAATAGTTCGAATTAAACACATTATGTAAATTGCCCCATGGTTTGGACATTTAGAGCTATTTCCATAGTAAATCTGCAGAAATAAAACAGACATTACTGTATTTTACCTTGATGTTTATTTTTTCTTTCTGAATTCAATGCAATAATCACACATTTCTATTTCAAGTGCAGCATTTATTATTCATAAATTATCTGCCATTACACTGGTGCTTTTTATGCAATTACATACAACTGCTACCTAACATCCTACTAGCTACTGTACTGTAGCCTAACTGTAGTCTTATTCAGAAACACTGTACAAAAAATAAATGTAACAGTAACAATTTTAAACTCTAGCCGGTACTGTTACTACAGTAGTACTTTCCCTAACAAAAGCTCCAAATTGAACACCAAAACTACAATACTGTACAAAAAGCACGTTCCTGATGTTGTTGAAGCTGAATACAGTTTTGCTCTTAAAATAATAAAATAAAATTGCCTGAAAGCGTCTGTATCCTGAACCGTTACGTTTCTTGCAGTCGCTCTGTTAACATTACAAAAGCTAGCTAACTACTTCAGCTGCATAAATTAATCTAACGTTATTTGATGGTACCTTCAAGTCTTGATATCACAATCTTTAAGCATCTTCCCCAGTGGAAAGCGATAGGAGATGACAAAATAATAATTTAAGAAAAGTTGAAGCACTTTTTCTTTTTTTAGGAGGTTCCATGTTGTTTTCCTTAAGCATGGCAAATGTACTGGGCAGTATAGGTGCCATTATTTTTTTAAAGGGACAGTGCCCATATAATGACCGTAACAACTTAATTAATAAAATTGGCTTGAAGGTCCAGACCCCTGCCCTAGACTGTGCACACGGACAACGATTTCCCATGTTATGTCCCCTCAGTTGGAGTAAACCACTTTTTTTTTTTTTTTTAATTGTAAAGGTATACACAAACAGTAGAAATGGAAGACTCCAGTAGGACTGTCTTTTTAAAACAAGGCAAAGAGAAAGGAAACCCAGCTGAAGAGGCAGAGTCTTGGAGAAGCCCACTGCGCCAGGACTGCTCTGACTATGGAAGAGGCTTCAGCAATAAAGCGGAAATGGGGTCGCATAGGAAGATCCCACAAGCTCGCTATGGCAGCAGTCCCAGGAAAGATGGTCATGGTATCCTGAGCAATAGCTCAGTTGGTTTTAAAAAGAGGGGGCAGAGCCCAGGAGGGAGGCAGCATGACGATGGTTTTAGAAAGTTCCCTGCGCAAGATAACCATCACACAAGAGAAGAAAACTGGAGAGAGAGATCTAACAGTCATGAGTTCACCCGGGAGAGGAAGGACTCCATGCAAGGGACTTCTGAAGACCTGAGCAGGTCTGCAGATGATGGCAGTAAAGGTAACATGTTAGGAGTGAGAATGTTTGTTTGTCGTGTCAAAAAATAGTTTCCTACAAAGACAGAACCAAAAAGTGGTAGGTGTTAGTGGTAAAACATAAGACCAAACAGGATTAATTGATAAGGAAATATGCAAACATGCGTATACTTTTAATTTTATCAAAAAAAGAAAATGTGCAAAGTCTTGAATGTTTTTGTAAAGCCTATTTCTTGAGTTTTGAGCGAAACTTACATATTTTAAGTATGGTTACTTTGTGGGCATTGTTAAATCTGCTTTAGAAGAGGGGAGAAAATAAGGGCAACATATAACCCAAGAACTTATCAAAACACTAGGTGAAAGTCTTACTTGAGCAAAATAACATCACTGAGGTAGCCTACAATGTATGCATTTTTAGTCTGTACTGGGCCTTTTAATTGCATGTCTGTATTTTCAGCACTCTGCCTTTGTACTGTTAACTTTCTATTAAATGCACTGTAGTCCTAGTTGCATTTAATGTCATGCTGATGCCTGCTGAATGCAGCCCACTGTTTCTTGTTGAACAGATGTGGTCAGGCCACTGTAATGGCATCAGACAGCTGTGCACAACAGGAAACAGCTGTTGTTTTCATTTAACCATATACAATGCCAAGTTTTATATGGAAATTAAAAGGACATTTTTTATTTTTTTATTTTTTGCTGTTTGATTCGCTGTCATAAATGCACTTTATTTTCTTATTTGCTGTCACCAGTGTTTTAGGTATGGGCCTTTTTAGAACAAAGATACCATATTGCTTATGCAACACCAGTGTCAATGTACTAATATATGTAAAATATAGGTTTTCCAGTGGTTCAGCCTTCTTTGTTCAAAACTTGAAATAGAAAGTCATTTTGCTTATGGCAAACAGTAAATGCAATATGCAACATTTCTCATATTCATTGGGGTTTAGCTCTTGTTTAATGCTGAAATGTATGTTAATAGCAATGTGTCATCTGGCTAATGCAGTGAAGACCTCATTTTAGGAAATAAAAGGAAATCAAAACAAAGGAGAAGGAACCACTTGGACAGAGAAGAAGATCGGGATGCCCCTGTGATTGATGAGTCTGTCTTATCTGAGAAGGAGCTACTGGGCTTGCATCAAGCAGAAGAAAGATTAAACAGAGATGACATTTTTAGACTTAAACGGGTAATTGTCAACTTCTGTCATATATGGTCTGCCTGAATCAACTCTTGTTAAAAACTACTAGTAACGTTTATTATGCTTATATTTTTGTTTCACAAATTATTTCTTTTAACACACTTTTTAAAATTGTTTTTAGCATCCTCGGAACTGCCCAAATGCCAAGTATTCTTGCAAGCTTTGTGATGTTTTGATTGAGTCTATATCATCTGCCCATAAGCATATTAAAGAAAAATGGCACAAGAAGAAAGTTAAGGTAATAAAATCTTCTCTCTCTCTCTCTCTCTCTCTCTCTCTCTTATAGATAGATAGATAGTATCAGTCAAAAGTTTGAGTACACCTGCTTGAAACCAGGTTTTTCATGATTGTCTATGCTTTTAACTGTATAAACTTGTCTACAAACACTTAATATTTCATTATATGATACGTGTACTTGTATAAGATGATAATCATAAGTGAATTGCATTCAAAAATTTAATTTTTAAATGAAAATGGAAATCTTGTCAATTTCAATGAAGTGGTCACCCAAAGCAAGGGGATTTCAGTCTGAAGCCCAAGTCAGTTAAAAGTCTGAAATGTGTATAACACGGTGTTAGAACACTGGCCTAAGTATAAAAGTGTCTTTGTTAGATGTTCATGAAGTTAACTAGCATGTTACCTAATTAACCTTTTGTCATCAATTATTGTTAACAGGTGAGGGTCCATGATTACTATAAATATAGGTAGCATAGGCACAAGTTTGTCATTCCTAAATGTAAGGGAGCAGAAATGGCAAAATACGCTCAGTTAAGCAAAGAAAAAAGACTTTAAGAAATGAAGATCAATCTTTAAGACAAATCGCCAGAACTTTGCAAGTGTCTGTAACTGCTGTGGCCAAGACCATCAAACAATTTGAAGAAACTGGCACTCATGAGGACCGAACAAGGTCAGGCAGGTCAAGGGTGACCTCAGAATAAGAGAACAAGTTCATTCAAGTCTGCGAAACCGGCGATTAACTGCCCCTGAAATACAAGCTCAGCTAAATGCTACTAGAAGTACCGATGTTTCAACATCAACTGTTCAGAGGAGATTGCGTGAAGCTGGCCTAACTGGAAGAATTGCTGCAAATAAACCATTGTTAAGAGTGCAGAATAAGAGCAAGAGACTTGCCTGGGCCAAAAAACTCAGAAACTGGACATTTGAGGAGTGGAAGTCGGTCTTGTGGACCGATGAGTTAAAATTCGAAATATTTGGGTCCAACCGCCGAGTATTTGTAAGACGCAAAGAGGGTGAGCGCATGAGTTCTGCAAGTGTGGTTCCCACTGTCAAGCATGGAGGAGGCAGTGTCATGGTCTAGGGTTGCTTTGCTGTTGACAGTTAGTGATCTTTACCAAGTCCATGGCAAGCTCAACCAGCATGGCTATCATAGCTTACTTCAGAGGCATGCCATTCGATCAGGATTACGGCTAGTTGGGCAGTCCTTCATTCTTCAGCAAGATAATGACCCGAAACATACCTTAAAGTTGTGCAAGAACTATCTGGCAAAGAAGGAAAGTGAAGGACAACTCAATCTAATGAGCTGGCCTGCCCAGTCTCCAGACCTCAATCCCATAGAACTTGTATGGGACGAACTGGACAGAAGAGTCAAAGCAAAGTTACCCAAAAGTGCCCTACATCTCTGGGAATTGCTGCAGAAGAGCTGGACGATTTCCTGCTGAAACTTGTTAACGGATTGCCTCGTGTTTGTGAGGCTGCTATTAAGGCAAAGAGTGGCAATTTTGAGGAATCCAAGATTGAGACCAATTTTCAATTTTCTTGAACATTGCTTTGATACTCCTTATGTTTTTTATGTATATTGTAACGTGTTTTCATTTTCAAGTATTTACAGAAACGTATACAACGTAATACATTGTCAATTCTGAAAAAAAACTAGTTTCCAGCAAGTGCACTCAAACATTTGACTGGTACTATATATATAAAATATGTGTGTGTGTGTCTGTGTGTGTGTGTGTGTATATGTGTATATATATATAAATATATATACAATATATATATATATATACATATATATATGTGTATATATATATATATACACATAATATATATATATATATATATATATATATGTATATATATATAATATTATTATATATATTATATATATAAGTAATATATATATATATATATATATAAGTATAAATAAATTAAGATGTAAAATTTAAATTCAACATAAAATAACACTAAATTACACTAATTTTAATAACAGCATTCATAACTTGTACTTCTTATTTACTTTGCGTTTGTTACCTTTTCAGGAGAAACGTGAAGAGGACTTGCTCTCTGCGTTGCTTCCACCAAATCAGTCTCAAGTGAAAGCTATAGGTGCTGCCATTGAGAAGGTGGTGGAAGAACACGGCTTAAGTGATGAAGATGTAATAAAGAGGAAAGATATTGTGACTGCTTTGGAAAAAGTTATAAACTGCCTCTTGCCTGGTAAGATTATTTATTTGTATATTTTTTTTTTATCCTCATGAAGTTACTTTGGAGAACTGAACTAAAGGTGTTTATTGGTTGATTGCAGTGATTTGCAGCCATGTTGTACTTACTCAACATGGGATGATCATTTAGTTAATAAATGCAGTATGGTAAACTATACACACACACACACACACACACACACACACACACACACACACACACACACACACACATACACACACAGTACCGTGAAAAAGTATTTGCCCTCTGTCTGATATTCTGCATTTTTGCACATTTTTCATATTGAATTTGGTCAGAACTTTTTGTGGGTTGTAGTAGTATGTAGAGAGAGTCTGAGAGGAAAAAAAAAAAATGACACCAAAGTTTGGTGGTGCTTTCATTTGGTTGCTGTGCAGGTAATCAAACATGCAATCTTCAGAATAGAAAAAGTTATTGGCATCCCCCCCTCCCCAATTAACTCAACCCAATTAAAGGGATAGTTGAGGTCAGCTGTTTGAATAACAATCAGGCCTGATTTGGGCCAGGCCTGCCCAATGTAAATCTGACTAACTTTGGCCCGTACCATCAGAGTGAAGTTGACAGCACACAGGTTCTAGAGGCACATCATGCCACGATCAAAAGAAATTCTTGAAGAGCTCCAGAAAAAGTTGTTGATGCCTATCAGTCTGGAAAGGGTTACAAAGCCATTTCTAAGGCTTTGGGGCCCCACTAAACTACAGTCAGAGCTATATTGTCCAAATGGAGAAGGTTTGGGACATAGCGAATCTTCCCAGGGGTGGCTGTCCTGCCAAAATGTCTCCAAGAGCAAGGTGTCGGATCATCTAGGAAGTCACAAAGAACCCTAGAACAGCATCCAGAGATCTGTAGGCCTCTCTCGCCTCGGCTACGGACAGTGTTCATGACTCCACCGTCAGAAAGACACTGGGCAAAAATGGAATTCATGGCAGAGTAGCAAGGCGGAAACCACTGCTCACTAAGAAGAACATGAATGCTAGTCTCAAGTTTGCCTAAAAACACCTGGATGATCCTCGAGTTCTGGAATTGTTCTATGGACAGATGAGTAAACAGTGGGATTTTTGGCCAACATGGGCCCCATTATGTCTGGCGAAAACCAAACACTGCATTCCACAGTAAGAACTTTATACCAATGGTCAAGCATGGTGGTGGTAGTGTCATGATTTCGGGATGCTTTGCTGCATCAGGACCTAGACAGCTTGCCATCATTGAAGGAACCATGAATTCAGCTCTGTATCAGAGAATTCTACAGGAGAATGTCAGGCAACTCGTCCGTGAGCTGAAGCGCATCTGGGTCATGCAGCAAGACAGTGAACCGAAACACACAAGCAAGTCTACATCAGAATGGGTGAAGAACAAGAAATTAAAAGTTTTGGAATGGCCTAGTCAAAGTCCAGACCTAAACCCCATTGAGATGTTGTGGCAAGACCTGAAACGAGCAGTTTATGCTCAAAAATCCACAAATGTCACTGAGTTGAAGCAGTTCTGCATGAAGGAGTGGGCCAAAATTCCTCCAGGGTGCTGTAAGAGACTAATCAGTAACTACAGGAAGCATTTGGTTGCAGTTATTGCTGCTAAAGGTGGCATAACCAGTTATTGAGTGTAAGGGGGCGATTTACTTTTTCACACATGGGCATTGGGTGTTGCATAAATTTTTTTAATAAATAAATGAAATAAATATCAAGATTTTGTGGTATTTGTTCACTGTGTCCCAGTTATCTAATATTAGATTTTGGTTAAAGATCAGATAACATTCAGTGTCAAATATGCAAAAATGTGAAAAATCAGATTGGGCAAATACTTTTTCACGGTACTCATACACATTAGTCTAAACAGTGCCATAGTATAGTATATATATATATATATATATAATATATATATTATATATCTAGAATATATATTATCGCTAAATAGTCCTCTGGAAAAAATTAAGAGACCACTGCAAAATTATCAGTTTCTCTGGTTTTATTATTTATAGGTATGTGTTTGGGTAAAATGAACATTTTTGTTTTATTCTATAAACTACTGACAACATTTCTCCCAAATTCCAAATAAAAATATTGTCATTTAGAGCATTTATTTGCAGAAAATGACAACTGGTCAAAATAACAAAAAAGATGCAGTGTTGTCAGACCTCGAATAATGGAATAACCCTGTGTGTGTGTGTGTGTGTGTGTGTGTGTAATTGCTGTTCAACTTTTCATGAAACCACATGTGCCGTCTTTGTGTTTACAGAGTGTTCACTAAGGTTATATGGCTCCTCTTACACAAAGTTTGGTTTCAAAGATTCAGACATTGATATTGACATCCAGTTTCCACCTCATGTAAGTAAAACTTTTACTTGTCTATGATTAGTTACTAAGATTACATATGATATGCAGAGATGCCAACTGCTACGATTTGGCCATAGCAGCTACTATTTTGGAGGTTCTGCTATGGCGAAGGGGTATAATACTACGATTTTTATTAAATAAATGATGGATAGTCCCTGAACGTTTATGAAATATTATTTCAATACCATGTGTCTGTATTCCTATTTTAATTTTTTTAAAGAAATTAATGGTTCTTAAATAATACTATGTTTCACTTAGTTTATTGTGGCATTTTAACTGACATACAGAAAGCTCTGAGCCTGGTTGCTTTGTAACCAGTTTAGGAGTTCTTCAGAAACCACTGCTCAAATTTTGCCCTGCTGTCATTATACTGCTTGTCAGTAAAGCTGTGATTTAAGTCACTCTGGACACTGATTCAGTGATTTTATTAGAGAACGTTGAACTTAACCAACACAACTTGCAATTCCACCATAAGGGGGGGGGGGGGGGGGACACTTTCACGGTTTAGCTAATGATGTTGAACTAGCTCATTTACTTTGCAATGTAATTAGACTTTAGATTTTTTTCAGCAATGTAAATTGATTTAAACATACATGCAGGTGGAGCTCTGATTTTTGTCAACTTGTAGCCGCATTTTTCAATTCCTGGTGGGTCTTCCACCCAAATCAAGTGAAGTATCTCGGCATAGCTGAGAAAGCAGTGTTTTTGAGGCCGTTCTACTGTTTGAAGACAACTGTGTAGTACAGTGTGAGTACCGTGCTCAATACGAAAATGTCAATTAAATGAAATACAATTCCCAACTCTTGCCTTAATCATTTTCTGCACAAAAAAATGTACTGGATGGTCAGCATTCCAGAAAGGCATCAAACATGTACAACATGTTGCATGAGAATAATATGTAAACAAAAACACCAAAACGTAAAATAACGTGTAAGATGAAGATGACCGTCAAAACAATACTTTTGGGATATGCCTGCTTGACAGGTATTTACTAAGCATTTTATATCAAAGCTGTCGATAGGCCCCTCTGTGGAGTGATGTCCTCGGTCCCTACTCCAGAGGTAATAAATAGTAATTGCACGGAGACTTCAGTCTCTTTTGCATTGAACCCACGAATGCGAGTGATGCGACGTCACAAAGTTGGTGGTCATCTTCTCTTTATGGGAACCAGAGTTACATCCGTAACCTATCGTTCCCTTTCAATTTGAAGATGACCGTCAAAACAATACTTTTGGGAAACTACCAAAGCCATCGCGAGGGAGAATGAGCGGACAACATATGAGGGACATCTTGCTACCGCCATCTATTGTTGGTGGTGTGAGCATGCAATCTCAAGGACCCTAGTGCCTATTGAAGGCATAGAGGTATCTACGACATTAAGTCGGTAGAACCTGGTAAATTTATGCGGAGTAGCCCAGCTAGCTGCAGTACAAATATCTCTCTCTGATGGAGTGTGCGGCCACCCTCCCAGGTGGGGGCAGGCCGGTGTTAGTATACGCAGTCTAAACCATGTCCACAATCCTATAGACGGTCGGTGCTTAGAGAGGGCTTGACCTCAGGTCCTTTCACCATGACGGACAAAGAGCAGGTCAGACTGATGCAGCGATCTCATTCAATCCACATAACCTCTCAATGCCTGAACCAGGCAGGGGGAATTCAGTCTCCTATCCATCTCTTCCACAAGGGTAGGGGGTCGGAACGCCTCAAATTCCACTGACTGATTCAAGTGAAAAGCTGTAATCGCCTGAGGGAGGGAAGCAGGGCTTGTGCGCTACAATACCCTGTTTCCATTGTCCCAAATACGCATACAGGAACTGTGCACGGACAAAGCCTGTAGCTCACTGACCCACTTAGCAGAGGTGATAGCTAATAGAAAGGCTGTCTTCACAGAGAGATTTCAATTTTATGGTATCTATGGGCTCAAACGGGGCCTTTAGTGAGAGCCTGCAGTACCACTTCTAGACTCCATTTGGGGAGGATGTTCTTTCTAGAGGACGCACACCTGTTTAGAAAACGGGTTGCCAGTATATGACCGCCCGGGGATACTGAGTCAGTGGGGACATGACATGCAGATATGGCTGCAAGGTACACTTTCAATGTAGAGGATGGTTTACCTCCCTCTTGCAGAAACTGTAAAATAATTGCAGTAGGGCAATAAATGGGATCATGGCCTCTGGCCATGCACCAATTTTGAAAATATTTCCACTTGTAGGCATACAATGCTATTGTGGAAGAAGCCCTCATGTTCTGCAGTGTACTGACTGCTGGGTCTGAGAGCCCTAAGGTGGACAAATGGTCCTGTTTAGGGGCCAGACCCACAATTGGAGTCTGCCCTGCTCTGGGTGCCTTTCGTCTGACTGAGGAGATCCATGTGTAGCGGAATCTCCCAGGGCTGGAGCTGCAGCAGCTGGCAGAGGCTCGAAAACCAGACTCTCCTGGACCATCTGGGGACCACCAGGAGAACTGTCGCCTTGTCTCTCCTGACCGTCTTGAGGAAAGCAGGGAGCAGTGGTATAGGTGGAAAAGCATACAAAAACGATTTGGTCGTTCCGTGGGCTAGGGAGTCGACGCCTAGTGGACCTCTAGCTGCAGCGGGAGAACCACAAGGGGCAATGGGTTGTCTTTGCTGTGTCAAAGAGATCGACTTGAGCTTCCCCGAAGTGTTCCCAAATGTGCTGCACCTCCTGAGGGTGCAGTTGGCGTTCTGACAGGTGAGGACCATCCCTGGAGAGAAGGTCCTCTGCCCAGTTCACCTCTTCCGCCTGGGGCGATTCTGTTGGAATTGTCTCCTTGGGCACTGATGCGCTGGGGCCCCACGTCTGGTGTTTCCCCATCCTTGCTGATGGCCCATTGAATAAGCTGTCCTGGAGGCTGTTCCTCAGGTCTCCTCGTGGTGCTATAGGAATTGGGATAATTCGGGTTACTGTAGTAACTGCCGGACGCCATCGCCTCCCCCTTCCCTGTGACTGGGCATGGGAGGGGAGCATTGCAGCCACCTGTCGGGACACATCTCGTTCTCTGAGTGTTGGAGGATCTTCTATACTGCTGATCCAAAAGTATGGCCAGGGGATATAGGCATATCCAGTAAGGCAGACTTATCCGCATGTGGGAACCTCGACTGAGACAGCCACCATTAAGTCTGCCAGGCTTCTGCCCAGGGCTTGTCCTTGGAAACCCGAAATCTGTAACAAAGTGCCAGAGACCGTGTGTAGCTTTGAAACTAGTGGCTCAGGGAGGGTTACACAGCGCGGCATGTCTTCCAGGTAGGCAGTCAAGAGGCCTCTTGTGTTGGCAAGGCACGTCACCTGCACTTCAGCTGCATAAGCCTTTTTCAGGTGGGCTTCCATGACCCTGCATTGGCCATTAGGGCATACAGGATCCTTGGACAGGCCTCTTACTGGGAGGGCTCTCACTAGGGCCTCTATGGTGGAATCCTCCGGAGGGAACTGTGCTAGCCCTACTGCCTCTGCATCTTTCATGGAGGCAAATGCGGCCACACTTGTATACACTGAGCGCTGAGGCCAGGTGTTGCCAGGAGGATTTGGCCTCCTCCAGAAAGTCCGGGAACACCGGAAAAGGCTAGGGGGGTTGAAATCTGTGCTGGTCTCAATACAGACCTGCACTGTTCAGAGACTGCCTTCCAGGGAACCTGGAGTAAGATAACGGCTCATTCTGTAAGTGCCGAACCGAGCTCGAGAGGGCTGGAACCTTATGTTCTGAGGCAAGCTCAGAGCTGGGGACCGTTTATTGGGTCAGGTCTGGATCTTGAGTCTCTCCCCGTAAGAAGGACTCATCTCAGGAAGCCGCTGTAGAAAGCGCGTCCTTTTCCTCTTCTCTCATCACCACGACCTGCTCTGAAACTTCTGGAGCGACCAACAGTGAAGCTGGAGTCTGCTCTGTGGTAGGCACGAGTGGTGGAGCTGGGGAAGTTGTAGGGTGGGGATCCTGTTACCTGGTCAAATGCTTGAGTATTTGGGCCATCTGACCCTTTAACTCAGCAATATCCCTTGCCTGGTCCGCATTTCTTGCTCGCTTCCTACCCCTCTCGAGAGATCTAGAGCAGTTGCGGAATGAACAGGCTGGAGCCTGTGTGCAAGATATACTTTGCGCTGGGCTTGAGGGCAGGCGGAAGGGGAGACCACTCTCCCAGGATGGCCGCAAAGGTCTCCCCTATGAACTGCGCCATTCTATTCAACAAGGTCTTTTCCTTGGATCTGGCACAAATAGTGCAAGAATGTCTTCTCTACCAAAGCAGCAGAGGCGTGCTGTAGGCCCAGGCACTTGACACACAAAGTGTGTTTGTCCTGCAGGAGCAGATTCTACCTGCTGGATATGCACGGGTGAAAGCCTGACATTGAGGCCGAGTAAACGCAGAAGTGCTGAGGCGTCAGAGCAATGGAGCATCGATGGAGCCAAGCGTTAAGGCTATGAGCACTGAGGCCTCGAGGCACCGATGGTGTCGAAGCTCTGGGGCAGCATGGCACAGAAGGCACCGCTGCACAGGCTCCAAAGAGCTTTGAGGAGTTGAAGCGCTGAGGCGTAGTCCTTGAGGGATCGAGGATGCTGAGGCACCGATGCTATGGAGCACAGAGGCATGATACCACCGATGTTGGGGAGCACTTGATCACAAGGCGTCAAAGCTTTAGTGCACGAGTACACGAGGGCGTCAAGGCCTAGACACTGGGAAACCAAACGCCAAGGGCAAAGCACCAAGGTACTGAACTGTGTGTCTTTGTCTGGGCTGTTGCAGTCACACAACGAGGAACAGCGCGTATCTTGCAACGGTGTGGAGCGTAGCCTACAGGCAGTTACAGTGCAGTCACACAAACAGTGCAGTGCGAAGCTTGCAGTGGAGTGGAGCACCTCAGACACTCAACAGAAAGCAGGAGTGTAAGGATTTTTTTTTTTACTTTAAGCAGTAATTAAAACAATAATAATTAACAACCTGTAGGGGCACTAGGCTGTACACAGCGAGTCAACAGCAGGGCAGAGTGGAGCTGGTCTCATTGGAGGATCACGTTCTCCCTTCTCTTAGAATTTATTTATTTATTTTTAACAGCTGTAAAAAGCAGAGGAAAGTGTGTGCTGTCAGTCCATGCAGCCACCTACAGCGTTGGAGGACAAAGCAGCTCTGGGCAGCTTACAGGCAAGCCCTCAGGCACCTGGCCAGACTACAGGGGTTGCTGGTGCGCGTTGAGCCAAGGACACCCTGGCCGACCTAAGAACCTTTTAATTTCTAGGGCTAGCATCTGCTACTATTTTCTACTTTCATAAGTTGGCATCTCTGGATACGTATATGCTGCTGACTTTTAAATGTATATTTGATCTTTTATACTTTTTTTTACTTTCAGATGCAGCAGCCAGATGTACTTTTGCTTGTTCAAGAAAGTCTTCACAACAGCAGTAAGTTGATTTTTTAAATTGTTTTGTTCCATGAATGAATCTTTTTTGGTTTTGGGTAAAGATTATTTTCACACACATTGTGGAGCAGTGAAGAATCAAGTTGTGATTTGTAGTCTGAGAACACAGTTCTCCCTTGTTACAAGGCAATACCACGGAACAGGCTGGTGTGGTCAAGACTCCCGTAACGTGATTACAGCACAGGAATTGTCGTTCTAAGGCAGAACACAAATTGCACGGCCTCTTACCTGCAGCTCCCGACAGCAGGGTTTTTTGCATTGACTCACTTTTGCATGACCGGGAAGCATTTTTGTATTAAGTGTTTGTGTAGCTTTTAAGTAAATATTTTGGCAGCCAGTCTTTAACGGTGCATACAAACTTAGCAGGGGTGTGCAATTCGCATCGCCCGATGCCTGAGACAGCAAGATTTGTGTGAGGGACAACAAGTTTTGCCATTATACTTTGCCCGTCAGACAAGTTTTTAATTTATTTATTTATTTTTATCTATGTTCGATCTGTTGCTAGAAAGATACTCCAGTATATTTATAGAGAGCCACACAAGTTTCTGAAAACTGAATTGTGGAAGTGTTTACGTCCCAACCCTATCACTTCTGATTGACTAGCTGGAAGAAGCTGTTATTGGTTAAAAAGAAACCCAGAAATTGCTGCCCTTAGAGACTGTAACAAGGCACAGACTAATCTTTTAAAATTAAGGTGTTATTTAAATTAGCAAATAAGTAATACTGCTTTCTTAATGTATGAACCTGACATTTTAAATGCAACAATCTAGTAAAGTTAAAAAAAAAAAAAAAAAAAACCCAAAAAAACACCATAGTTGCTAAAGTATTGGCGGATTAGAAAATCATTGTTGTGTGATTTATAACAGTTCGTGGTCAAGCGTGTATTTCATTGTTGATGTTCAAAAAAAAAAAAAAAAAAAGTTTACTGTTAGGAAGCATTTCTATTTTTAGTGTTGCAGTTAACTTAGTTTGCCATTTACCATATTTACATATTTCTTTAGATTTAAACACTATTTGATTTGAACAGAAGCGATATTAGTTATTTTTTGCCAGGGCTCTATTAGAAGGTTCGAAGGTTCCAGGAATTCAAAGACAACATTCACGCACTGTATTTAAGAAAAAAAGACAGAAATCGTTTGACAATATGTGAATACTAAATCAAACATTAAATGTCACTCGCGTGCAAAATTCCATCTTTTGATTGGTGTAATGCATATTGCTTAAATAAAAGTTGTTGTATTAAAATCCACTACCAAATCGTTAAACATAGCAACTATATGGTGCCGCTGCTATGTATGGAGCAGGGTATATTATTATGCCAAAGCACTTGGGGGCACCTATAGTGGTTGTAGTGCTTCAGTAAAATACGTACTGAGTACCTAGTGTACAAAACAGTGTATTGCTCCAACTCGTGTTAACTGAACTGTGTTAGAGTGAAATTTTTTTATTTACCATTTCGACTGCAAAGCGTTATATAGCGTAAGCTGTATTGAAAGAAATGTCTTGAAACCCCTCTGCTGTTTTTTTTTTTTTTAAATGCCCTGACGACCAAAAAAAAAAGTTGAATGCAAACTGTGCAAGCGTTTGCTGATGCATCATGGAGGCACATCCAATCTCTGGGGCCAATTTACAATCCTAAATTCATATTATTATTATTTATTATTATTATTATTATTATTATTATTATTAGTAGTAGTAGTAGTAGTAGCAGCAGATTATGCAAATTATTACCATCGAAGGTTCGAACCTGCCTTTGGTAATGCGTTCTGAAACTTCGAAGGTGAAAATGTACCCTTCATTGCAGCCCTGTTTAATGGACGTGCACAATCCATAGATTTGTGAAACTTATTAAAATGTGGATTGACAAATACATTTATGATAGAAATGAAAAGCTTATATACGTGTATCTGTTAAATATTTTGTAAATCTCACGGCAAGGTGTTTAGGTTATTCATTTATGTATTTATTTTGCAGTGAGTAGTGGAGGCAAAGAATGTTGCCCCCCCCCCCCCCCCCCCCCAAAAAAAAAAAAAAATACATCAGGGTATGAAACCAGGATCACCCTGCTGCAGCAGTGTTCCAATTAGCCATCATGGGTCAATGTGTTAGTTGAGGAAAAATAACTATAACATGTTGTACACTGTTTTTTAAAAAAAAAAAAAAGTATATAATAGAAATAAATAAAATAATAAAAAAAAAATGTCTTTGCAGAATTTGATGGAGCCTACTGTAAATAGTGTTTGCATTTTGGTAGAGAAGCATTGCAAAATGCAGAGAAACCTGACAGGTTATACACAAGTCATTTTAAAAATCAGCAGTTACAAAACTGAAAGAACATTGTTTGTTTGTTTTTGTTTTTCCCCAGAATCCTTTATTGATCTTGAGGCAGACTTTCATGCCAGAGTTCCAGTTGTGGTTTGCAGAGAGAAGCAAAGGTTTGTGTCTTAAGTTATTTGCTTGTACTGTTTAGTAAGTGCCCTTCTGGAGCATTGGTTCTCTGTAGAGCTTTTGTATAAAATAAATAGAAAGTATCAACATATTTCTTTGGTTAATGCTGTAAATTAAATAACTTAAATGTTCAGTGCACTTAGTGTTACATGTTACAGAGCACCCTGCAGTGTTTCCAAGAAATACATTATTTTGTCTTATTTATCTTGTGCTTTCTGTTTTCACAGAAATATTTTTAAAACATAATCCAGATTTTGTGTGTGTGTATTTAATTCACATGATGTGTGGTGGGAGTACATGTCTCAACTTTTACTTGGGAGCATTCACTGGAGAAAAGATAATTTCTGAAACATTTCAGTTTATCCCAAGTAAAAATGTAGAGATGTATTTGTGACCAATGATGTGTGAATAACAACTATGAAAAATCAGGATTGCGTTAAAAAAAAAGTCACTGCAATATGGACAACAAAAGATACAGCACAGGTAAAATAATGGTTTTCTGTAAACACTGCATTGTTTTCTGTAACACTTTGACAACATCTATGCATGTTAGCTGTATTGTGTGCCAGTAAAATTGTATTTTTGTCTTCACTACAGTGGTCTTCTTTGTAAAATGAGTGCAGGCAATGATAATGCATACCTCACAACCGATCACATGGCTGCTCTAGCAGAACTTGAACCCCGTCTTACTCCCCTGGTGACTGCCTTCAGATACTGGGCCAAGGTAATGTTTATCTATTTTGTTTAAAGTAATAAGGCTTTTTATGTTTACTATCTCAAGGAATAACCTCCTACCTTATTGAAATTTAAGAAAAACAGCACATGTGTTTCGGCTTTTGTTGTATAAATAATGATTTGAAATTGTAGTTTTGGAAGACTAATAAATGATAGAATCAGCTAGAACACATTTTTATATCATTACATTTGTAGTTTATTTCTTGCAAATGATTGAGGCACTAATCCAGATGTCAAATTTCACAATATATAGACTGCATAAGCTAAATGTTTTTTAAAACAAAGTAGTGTTCACAGAAAAGAACTAACAAAATATGTTTTCTTGCTGGTAAGATTAAGAAAATAAAAATGTTTACTTTTTAAACTGTCTAATTTTCTATAAAAAGTACACATAATGTATTTACAATCATTTATATTTTACTTTTAATAATTTCTAAATTGTGTGTCATCACAGTAATTTACTAATAAAACCTGGATTATTATTTTTTGTTTACAATTTATTCCTTTAAAGCCTTAATTGCTGATTTTAGAAGTAACAAATTCTACATGTAAACATCTGTACTGAATTGTGTATCTTACATTTAAAAGGTCTGTCACATTGACCGCCCTGAAGAAGGGGGGTTGCCTCCTTATGTGATAGCCCTGATGGTCATCTACTTCCTCCAGCAGCGGAAGGAACCTGTGCTTCCAGTGTACCTGGGTCTGTGGGTAAGTAATGTGAATCGTCCTTGTTGGAAAAATGCTGTTAAATGCACTTTATTCTTACTGCAGGGTAAAGATTTCCATGTTCCAAATTAACTTCCTCTTATATGTTACTTTTATAATTGCAGATTGAAGGGTTTTCACTGAACAAACTGATGGATTTCAGGCTTATTGGTGTGGAAGACAGCCAGGTTCTCTGGGAATACAACCCGTCTCTAGATAAGGCAACTCACACTGGCAAAGAGTTTGTCAACCATGGAAAGGTGAGTGCCTTTTCACTTTAAAAGTTTCATGAAACATTGATGACTTGCATCCACAGTTTGCTGTTCATAAGCTTGTTTTATTCTATCCTTTTTTAAATTAATTTATTTTTATTAGAACGATTGACAAAGTGTTCGCAGGAATTGTAGTGCTTACTTATGAAGATATAATATTATCCTAGACCCCCCCCCACTATGTTGGTAGCATACAAACATATCAGTTAGTATTAATTATTTAATATACAGGATGACACCTCCATTATGTGATTAATACTTAAATTTGAAAAAAGTAAAAAAATTTGAAAAAGGGTTTTAGTCCTTCACAAATGTCATATTTATATAAAATTTCATTAGATTTTTCAAATATTGAAAGAACTATGAACAAAGTAGAAAATAAATATGAGGCTGTTATAAAGGTTAAACTGACATTAAGTTTATATAAATATGTTTGTTTTTGTGTGTGTATGTATATGTGTGTGTATTTGCAATGAAGAACACTGGTTTATGGAATAATGCATGATAATTGAGAAAATACTAATCAGCTGCAACTGATCATGGTGGTGAATAAAAAGGCCAGTTTGTGTGTTCTGTTGGTTGGGTGTTGGAAAGTTTTGGGTGCGGTGTTTGAACAAAGAAAGATAGGTAAATTAAAACTGAGAGTTGTTTGATTGGAGACTGGTAAACGGACTAGCTGATTTTAGTCAGGTTAGTGGGAAAAGTTCAGTTAGAGCTCCGGAGTTAGGCTTTTTGTTTTGGTTTATTTTGTTTGTAAATAAACACACACAGGCCACAATTGTGTGAGTGCTTTATTTTCCTACAAGGAGAGGGCTAGTGAGAGTAGACAGTTGTGACAAGAAGTCAATCAGTCACATTATATATATATATATATATATATATATATATATATATATATATATATATATATATATATATATATAAAATATAAAAATATGTACACTCGCACATAAAAATTGTTTATTAAGGCTAACAAAAGTAAGTAGAATATAGAAGTTAGAAGTCATGGTACCAGAATTATAAGTATAGACACAAGCAGGAATAAAACATTAAACAAATATTTTCATAAGCACGCAGGCCTCCGTATGTTTAAGTATACAAGCACGCAAGATTCGTGCCCATTACTTACAGTGACAGTGTTTAAGCCGTGTCTCTTGTGTTGGAATGAAGACTACGTTTTTGTTTTACAAGTTCAGTTCAGAAGCAGTTTCAATTGCATTTATTATCAAGTTTGAATCCAGAGTTACTTCAAACTGGTAGATAAACTCAGTGTTTAATGGTTCCAAGGTTCGCAGTTGTTTTCAAATGCACATGTTGTCATCAGTTTAGTTCAAGTCTTACCTTGTTTTAATTGTTCATCAAAGTAAATTGTGTTTTGTATTTTTTAAATCTTAGCAGTGTTAAATGTATTACATGTTTTTACTTCTGGTTAGCATATACATATTTCTTATACAAATATTATTTTACTTGAATCCTAAAGTCTTTGGAACGTAATACTTATTCTGGAGATGTGGTCTTCTTCGTAACATGTAGAGTTGCAAGATGTAGTCTTCTTCAGGACGAAGATACGAACGACTCTTGAATAGGTCCACATTACACGCAAAAGGATCTGTGGTTACTTCATGATGTGATGAGTCTGTATCCAAGCATGCAAGAGTCGAAGAGAATGAGTTCATGCTTGTTTTGCTTTAAATGTAGCTCCCAAAGAGGAGTTTACTTTGGTGATCCAATCACAAGAAGCTAATCCCTAACCGAATTCAGTTCTTTAATTGGCTTGCAGAATTTGAATGATGCTTCCTTATACAAAAGTAATATGTCAGTAACACAGGTAGAGTCTCCTCCTCCATGGAGAGATGAATAAAAACAGTAGCATTTATAAAACTAAACTTCATTTTATTCTGACTTTAGTTACATTGATCATAGAAGAATACAAATTTGTTTAATTCTCTCATCTAAATTACAGTTTCAAGCATGTTAAACACATTATACAATAATTAAAGTAAACTAATTAAATAATTATGTTTTTTACCTTTAACGTCGTTAAAACACAATAAACATTTCAATTTTATTGGGAAAACATGCTTAAACAACTCTTAAACTTCTGCCTGCAGCATTTGTTATTACAAGTTATTCTAAAACCAATTTATCAGTTAAGTTTTACTTATTTGTTATGTTTCCAGTTTTAGTAAATCTAAAACCATGAGATTGTTCAGCAAGTTAATATTATACCTTCGTAAAGGTTTGTTTTTCAATTAATTTTTAGAATAAGGAAATTAGTAATTTCTGTTTACTAAATGTTCAGTGTTTCATGGTAACAATTCATTTCATGGGAGAAAGTCATGTGCTTTGTATCCACTAGGTATCACACTTAACCCTATAGGAAGAAAATTGTATATTGGTCTTTCAGACAGACATTCTTAATTAATAGATACGAATACGCTTTGTTAAGACCAGACTGTAAAGGTCAGCACAGCAGGGGGAAGGAAGGGGAAAGACGAACCTAATTAAAATCACAGCATCTCAAGTCTCATAGTTTTTACACAGTACATTCAATTACAACTGCAATTTTCTCCCACAGAATGTTGAAATCTGTAGCAATAAATCTTTCTTTTTCTTGGGCGGTAGTGCATTATCCACTGCTTTCAACACCTCCCCTTTTGTCTGCAAGTGTATGTGTATGTTTTTGCCTGAGCACTATGGCAACTTGAAATGCATCATAGGATCTGTAGTCCCCAAACAGCAGTAAAATAGTGGTGCAAATGTTTTACATTATAAGAAATAATTTACAATAAGCAACTGCAAAATTTTGATTGTCTAATCTGAGTTTATTTATCTAGAATTCACTGTGTGTACAAAATTTAATATATATATATATATATATATATATATATATATATATATATATATATATATATATATATATATATATATATATGATCAAACACTGATAACTAAAATGACACCAATGTTGATTTATTATTCTGTTTATTATTTCTGAACAGGCCCCCCTGACTTTCGATCCAGATCATCAATGTGAAGTGGCTTTAGGACAGTTGTGGGTGGAATTGTTTCGGTTCTACTCGCTGGAGTTTAATATGCCCGATTATGTCATCAGTATTCGCATTAAGGACATCATTAGTCGTGAATTAAAGGACTGGCCTAAAAAGAGAATTGCCATAGAAGGTAATAGCATCACCCGTAATAATACTTAGTTATTAGTTATTGTTGCTGGATGGTCAGTAGTAAAGTTTGCACATAATAAAAAAAAAAAAAAAAAAAAAATACATTTGCTGATGGTTTTAGATTAAATATATATTTACATTTTACTTTTCATTGTTTTTTTTCTTTTAAGATCCTTACTCCTCGAAGAGAAATGTGGCAAGGACGCTAAACAGTCAATTGATGTATGAATATATTCTACACTGCTTAAAAACAACCTATAAGTATTTTGCTTTGCCTCCGAAAAAGCAAGTAAAGCCCAATAAGCAAAATCACAAGGATTTAGAAGTGATTGAAAATGTAGAGCTCCAGCGCAAAGATCCAAGTGAGACAGGAAAAATTCCACCAAGTCCAAATGAACTGCATTTAATCCAATCGGAATTGCATGACCTCAGTGTTAACATCAGTCAGACAAGGACTGACCTGAATGGAAAAATTAAAAATCATGTTCCAAACAATATTCAGGGTGTTGATTATCCAAGAATACAACATGGAAATGACAGTTTTGCTGGGGAGGAGGTGGCATCTGAGAAAGGCATGGATGATTTGGATTGTGTGATTGAGGAGATTGTATTTGAGGATCCTGATTGCTACAAACCCAATTCTGATGCAGAAAGTGAAAATGAAGAACAAGAACAAGCTGAAAGATGCAGAAAATTGGATGCTAACCAGCAATTGGGGGAGGAGTGTGAAAACAGAGACCCTATTAACTTGACCTGCTTCTCCACGGAATTAGAAAATGAGACAGAAAGCCCTTCAGATTCAGAAGGCTGTTTAAATCCAGGATTGGTAGACAGCGATGACTTTGGTTTAGATGACACAGGCAGACTAGATAAGGAGGATGAAGACCCAGGGAGCAATGATGAATTGGATGAATCCCTAAACACATTTCTGGCATCCAAACAAAGGCACCTGTTGGGCAGTATTAACTCTGAAGAGGATGACGATGAAGAGGATGAATACCATAGAAATCACCTGGACAGTGTGACTATGGAGGATGAACTGGATAACATCTTCACAGCATCTGGAGAGGACATCTTATCTGAAGAGGATGAGCACTTCACACATGAAGCTGTTACTCGCAATGACCATTGGGGGCACAAAAAAGAGAATGAGACGCCTGGTCGAGTTGGAACTTCTAACAAAAGGGATCTGGATGGAAAGGTGAAGAATGATCCAGATTTTGCAGAAGATTCACGGCATGATAATGATTTGGTCTATGAGTTCAGTAAACTTACATTCACCAGAGGCAAGGTAAGGATGACCTACTCAGCCCACTTCAACTTGAAAGCACACATTAATAGGCCTATGTATTATTTTAAATGTTGTGTAATTTCTCATTTGTATCTGTATGCTGCACAGTATATTAATACGTTCCATTAAGAATATTTGGTAGTGTTTCCTCAATAAAAAGTACCTCCATTCCCTACATTTTATATTTATTACAAAGAGAAAGTCTGATTGGCGAGATTCGAAAAAGCTTTGTTGTCCTAATTTATGAAAAGATATAAACATGCAATTGGCACAACTGATTTCAAATGCATTATTTCCAATGAAGATCTCTGTGTTTTTTCCAAAATGAATAGCATTTTAAGAAACAAGATCATATTGATCTCTAAAATACAAGTATGTGTAAAACTTTGCTTAGCCTTTTTTTAATAAAGGTATCTTCTGTACTGCAAATTTACTTTATAACTTTGGCAGGAGTGGTGTATGGTGTTTGTCTTCCTTTTATATATTTTATAGATTAACTTTGGGATTTCTTGAATGAATGTTATCACATTAGTGTTCTGTAAAAAATGACATCTTAATTCTGGATGTTAAAGAACAGAGTACAAATGTCAATATATATGCATGAAATATGATTTGAGCTTTTATTGCATAAATTAAAAGAAACAGAAAAAAATCTTTCTTATTTTTGCAGCTCCCTACAATTGCATGCAGTTTGTGTAGACGAGAGGGACATCTAAAGCGTGATTGTCCTGAAGACTTTAAGAAGGTTGAACTTGAGCCTTTACCTCCAATGACACCAATGTTTCTGAAAATCTTGGATCAAGTTTGTAACCAGTGTTACAGTAAGTAGAAGTAAATTTGAGATGGTGGGAACAAGATTTCAATTGGTGTATTCCTGTCTAAGCAAGCAGTAATAAGTGAACCTTGTGATTGAGAAGAAATTATTTTATTTGAGCTGTTAGATTGCACAGGCATGCTTGAATTAAAAGTATCAAATAATTGAGCTGCGAGTATGTTTAAAAAAAAAAAAAAAAAAAAGCCATCATCTGTTTGGTTGTCTTACAACATCTCTGAACCTTTCTGTTTTAAAACATCTCTATTGGAGCACATTTTGTTGTTAACATCTGTGTTTTTCATTCCTGCAGAGGACTTTTCTCCAGACCAGACTGAGGAACGGGTTCGTGAATACATACTACAGAACTTGGAACAGTTTGTCAAACAAGAATTTGATGGTAATCATTTTACACACACACACACACACATATATATATATATATATATATATATATATATATATATATATATATATATATATATATATATATATATATTATATATATATATATATATATATATATATATATATATATATGAATATATATACCTACACATTTATATACTTATTATATAGATTAAGGGTCTAAGCAGTGTGGTCCAGTGGTTAAAGTTCAAGGCTTCTAACCACAAGGTAACCGGTTCATATCCCACCTCTGGCACTGACTGACTCACTGTGTGACCCTGAGCAAGTCACTTAATCTCCTTGTGCTCCATCCTGCAGATGAGATTTTAAATCAATGTCCTATTGTAAGTGATTCTGCATATAATGCACAGTTTACAGCCTACCTCTGTAAAGTGCTTTGTGATGGTGGTCCACTAAGAAAGGCTCTATATAAAAATAAAGATATTATATATTATAATTTAACTTGTATCGCTGCATAATGAAGATGGTGGTTGGGAGCAAAGCATGTGGGCGGAGCGGGGAGTTAAATGTATTTTATTTGGCATCTCCCAATCTTGTCTTTAATTACTGTATTACTTTTACATAATACATTTCACTAATCAATAAAGGGCTTACTGACAATGACCCCCCCCCCCCCCCCCCCCCTCAGTTCACTGTGTGTTAAATGTTACATTATTTTCCAGGTAAAAAAAAAAAAAAAACACAGGAGAGGAAGAAAGAAAAGTGCGAGATACTCCACAATCAATTGAGAGTGAGGGATCATTTCTGAAAGGCCATCCAAGCCATTTAATTAGCCTTTGAGACAGAATAAAAAGCATCGTAGCGTAGTGGACTGGGTAATTAGAAGTAGTGGAGCGAACTGTGGAATTAAATGCTGTGGAGCTGAGCGGATTCACATATGATTGAGCAGTGATTTTAGACCACTCTGCTCACATGCTCTGCTGGAGAGTTATTGTAGAACTCTTATAAACTTATGCTGACATCCTGTTTTTTGTTAAAGGAGCTAAACTGAGCCTCTTTGGTTCTTCCAAAAATGGATTTGGGTTCAAACAGAGTGATCTTGACGTTTGCATGACGTTTGAAGGAAGGGAGACCGCAGAGGTAATGTTGGTGATCCAGATAAGCTGCTACGTTTTTTTTTAATATACGGTATACGTGTCTGACCTCTGTAGTCTTGTATGATGACTTTACACAGTTGTGCAAAAAAAGGAAGCCATTTGACCGACCCCTGTACACAATACTAGAAACGCTTGTTTTAGGTTATCAAATGGGATGAAGCTGTCAAATCTATAGTTTTTCTAATTATAATAGTCTTTTATTTTTTGATGCTTAATTGGAAGTCCTTGTGAATGCAAATGTAGTATTTTGTAAAGCGATTGGGGTGCTGCATCGCACGGAAAGCACTGCTGCCTTTGTATATACTCTGCAATAGTCCTACATTCAGTTATGAGTTTTCTTTTTAAAATAAATGTGTTTAGGAAGTGAAGTTAGTAGACCAGCTTGTATGATTTGTTTATTTCAAAATCTTTGTTATAGGGACTGGACTGCATAAGGATTATTGAGAATTTGGCCAGAGTGCTCAGAAAGCATCCAGGTATGGAGTTTTAAATGTGAATATATGGTTAGGAAATCTATTTTGAACTGTTTAAACGTCCGTGTTAAAGGTAACCATTATTTTTGTATGTATCTTCTAGGTCTACGGAACATTCTGCCTATTACAACAGCTAAAGTGCCCATTGTAAAATTTTTCCATGTGAGGACTGGTTTGGAGGGAGACATTAGTTTGTACAATACTCTGGTAAGAGCTTTTTTATTATTAAATATTTTTACTGTGTACTTTGTATACTTTTTTTTTTTTTTTTAAACTTTGTATTGTATACATTTTTCAGAAAAGGGGTCCTAGCATCAAAAGCAGATTATTTCATCTATTTTAAATGCATGATTGAAATGAAGCTGAGAAATTCCTTTTATATTTTGCTCAAATACAGGCTCTCCATAACACAAGACTGCTTGCTGCTTATGCCAGTATTGACCCAAGAGTGAAATACCTGTGCTACACCATGAAGGTTTTTTCAAAGGTAAGAGTTGTGGACTAAGAAGTATTTTTATTCCCAGACTACCTGTTCCAGTGCAACAGTGTCATCTGCAAACACGTCCCGTTAAACAGGAGGAAACTTTCTGGAAATAGTTTCTATAACTTTTAAATAACTACTTCAGGTATACTTGGCAGTTGTAATTTTGTGTGTGTGTGTGTGTGTGTATAATATATATATATATATATATTATATATATATATATATATATATATATATATATATATATATATATATATATATATTGTCTTACTTGTTTTGGTTTTACAGGTGTGTGATATTGGAGATGCTTCGAGGGGCAGTTTGTCCTCTTATGCTTACACTCTAATGGTGCTCTACTTTCTGCAACAAAGAAAACAGCCAGTCATCCCAGTGCTTCAAGAGGTATTTCTTTATCCACAATCTAGATTTGTCAACCGTTTAACTATGGTAAACAATTTAACATTGGTCACTCGCAAGGGATTATATTTTGGCATCCTATAATGATTGTGGTTATGTTTGGTTAAATACATCAGTCTATTTTTTTTTGTTGCTTTTTTTAATTTATTTTTTTTAAGTTGACACACACACACACAATAGATGATGATGTTAGCAACCTCTCGGTAACCATCAAAGGGTTGTTATTAACCGAATGTTGTTATTAAGTGAAAAGCCACATTTTCAATTGTATTTATATGGAAAAAGCGATAAACGCGTAAAAGCGTAAACTAGTTGTATTTCAGTGCGCTGTTTCTACATGTCTTGGTTCATTAGTTTTACAAAATAAACACGAAAAACACCAAATGTCAGAACACCAACTGTTTACTAATACTACACGGATTGTAAAACAAAAAGGTGTACACTGTACTGTACACACAGTATTACAACAACATACTGTCAATATCCTTAAAAACAGTAAAGCATCGTTTTAAAAGTATAGTTGTCCAATGCTAGTTTTTTTACGATTCGCCACCTCCAGCTGTAAATCACTCTCAGTTTGCAGCTTCGTAGCCAATTTCAAAATGCTGGATACAACAGATTTTGAAATGCCAAACTTTTCTGCTGCCTGTACTTGTTTAGCACCGGGTTCACGTAGTGCCTCTAGAATCCGAACTTTATTGGCTATAGAAAGGTCTACATGTTTTGAAGCTACGATGACAGACGACAGTCAGACTCGCAGCTGCATTATGGAAACTGATACATAAATAGACGCTGCAATGCGTGCGCACGATGTATTCGTGTGTGTGTCATAGCCATAGAAATTGTTAAAGAAGTTGTCATTAAGCAGCAGACAGTTGCTATTGGATTGGTTCCTGTGAAAATGTTGAAAATGCTGAAAGTTGTCTATCAGGGTTGCTAATAACTGACATCTACTGTGTGTGTGTGTGTGTGTGTTATATATATATATATATATATATATATATATATATATATATATATATATATATATATATATAATATTATATATATATAAATACTAACAAAATCACCGATTTTCGGTCGACGGATTGCAAAACTATACAACACACACCGCCCATTTATATGTAGGGGTCTACTTAAATCGCAGTAAATTTCTGTATTTTTCATGGGTAGGTTGCAGAATAAATTAGGATTTCGCTGACCTTTTTAAACATTAAATAAACCTAAGTAGACAGTATTTCAGAACACTATAAAGCCTATTTTGCTTCCTTACTAAAACAGAGTGCTGTCATTTGTTAAAGGCAAGCAAGCAACATCCCCCCCTGCAGTTGACTTGCCCATACAGTGAGACTGCACATCTGCATCCACTGAATTGGTGTTAAGGCAAAGCTTTGCCAAGTTATACAGATGTGGAACTCGATTCGAAACAGTCCTAAAACTCGGTTACCCAAGGGCATCTGGCATACTTTAATAAAGGCAATGTATGCAGCAAATTCGTTGACATGTTATTTGTCCCGACCAATAATTTATTTTATTAGTACCACGGCAAAACAAAGAAAACGTGGCTATTCGGGTCTAAAATTCCAACTGCTAAAAAGTAAGCAGCAGGTTGAAGCGAGGTGGCTGTGAAAGATCTGTTTTAGGACTGATTTAACTTGCAGACAGGAATACTTTTTGTCTGGTCTGATTTTCCAGTTTAGTTTCTTAAAGCTGTTTATTTTACGTTCTGTTCAACAGCCTCTGTAGCAGCTTTTGTTTAATGTGCGATTCTGAAGCTAAATAACGATCTATCGTATTTTCTCCAAAGACACATTAAGATATGCAAAACAGTTACCTTAATCTGCATGTACAGTTTCTTTGGGAAATATCTTGAAACGATCATCAGCTGAAATATACTTTGCTTTTTTTGTCATCCATTTCTACTATTTTACCTCCAAGGCTGAAAACAAGATTTTAGGAACCTAAATGAAAACAATGTAGCACCTAACTTTGTCCAACCCCCTACTGATGTTATATGTGAACATTGTTTGTTTGTTTGTTTTTTGCTTAAGTGCAATGCACACAAGACCAGTTACATCATTTTTTTTTTTTTTTTTTTTTTTTTTTTTTTTTTTTTTTTTAACATTTTCATTTTGTTGATCATTAATGAACATTTCTGTACTGTGGATGTTGTCGAGTGACTGAAAATGAGCTATTTTGTGTTTGAATTGAAAGTGATGGTCTTGGCGTGGAATGGGCAGAAGTTCAAGTATATTTTCCTCTAGAGGAATTATCACTTTTTGACGTGACTACTGTGGTATTATGCTTTTTATCGAATGGCTCAGGATGCAGATATAGTGTGTGTGTGTGTGTAAATAAAAAAATAAAATATGTGTGTGTTTCTTTTTTTAAGATTTACGATGGTCCAGGAAAACCTGAGAAGGTCGTTGATGGTTGGAATGTGTACTTCTTTGATGATCTTTCAAACCTGGTATGTTCAGGGTGTATGACATTTTATTCATTTTCAGGGAAGTGACTCGCCTGTGTAAATGACTTAATGAAGTTAACCTCTGTCATTATCGCCTGTCAGTTCAGCTTTCTTTTATGTGGGGCGAGGGTCTCCAGTGTAAACAATGCAAGGCCAGATGGCAAAAGCAGCTGTAAGCGACTATGGATAAAAAGCATTTCAGAATGCCACTAGCATATTAAATACAACCATGGCGCTCTGCTATATATGATTCTATTTCGTGGATGTAGCTACCTCCCCTCTCACTGTTGGGATATGCGCTGGTCACATGCTGAATCACTGAGCTTTCAATATCAAAGTAGTGACACCTCGGGGAGCTTTTCCTCTCTTTGCTTTTTACAGAGGTCGTCTCAATATCTGAGCTGTGTGTTTGGCAGTTCGAGTTTCTGTTTACAGTTCTCGGGCACCATCTTGCCTGTGTTCCGAGGTAAGCATCCGTTTCTCCCTGCTCTCTCTAGATTAGTTCTGATTAGGGTGGTTGAGTTCAGGTAGAGTGGATGCTACACTTCTAAGTGTAGCGTGTGTATCATGCTATAGCTGTGCTTGCATGCTTTAGCTGTGGTTCACAGCTCCTGCTTGATTAGTTCTGGTTGCCGGATCTGAGTTCAGGGAGGGTTAGGATACTGCAGAAGACCTACCTGCTCCGTCTTGATTAGTATAACTAATCACTGAGCTGGAGTACAGGGAAGCGTCCTCCTCCTCGGTTAGCTGGCAGTTGAGGTTGATTTCAGGAAAGGTATAATAATAATAATAATAGATAATATCACTGAAATTGAGTACAGGAAGGCTCCCTCCTGCTCCTTTCAGTTAGTTTGTAACCATTGCAGTTGAGTTCAGGAAAGCTTAAACATTCTAATACATGTACTGTTTGGGCGCTGAGCATGCCTCCCGTGCCCTTACAGATCCTGACTCATGCCGGATATGTGGGGTCTTCCAGACCCGGACGTTTTATCAGAGATTGCGGCTGCTTACGAGAGTGCCTGCCACTAGCGTAGGCATGTCCGCCACGGCCACTTCAGTGGCCTCTCATGTTGCAACCATCGTCTGAGATACTCAGCTCCCTTCTTCCACCCCACCTCCTGGGAAAAAGCGGGCAGCGTGTTGAAGACACAGAACTGTTGGCCCTCACGGTGCTCCAGAATCAGATGAGTGAGTTCATTGCCCCTCTTTCCCCGCCGGTGGGGTCGGGGCCAATAATTAAAATGGCTCTCCTGCTGGCCTCCCCCCAGTTTGATTGCTCAGATGCTGTTGGTAGCTGCGTCTGACTCCTTGGATTCCATTCAGGAATCCGAGAGTTTTTCTACAGGGAAAGAAGTGATGGACGGAGGTTCCTCAGAACCAACCTCATCGACCTTCTAAGGGGTCATTAGAAGGGCTGCCCAATTCCTCAAACTCCCATGGCAAGCGGCAGTAGAGCCGTCGGAATTGGTGCTTTATCAACATGCTCGCTCACTGCCTGATAATGCCTTGATAATTTAATACTGAGTTGATTAGTTCTCTTACTCACAATATTTAATTGAGGTGTTCTAAAGGTCGAGGATTTACTATGAACAAACATTCACGTGCAAACACAAGGAATGGTTAATCAGTAGTAGTACACAACTAATAAACAAATCAGAAAAGTCACAAAGTAAATATCTTGGTCTCTAAGCACAAAACACTATTCAAAACTCCTCTCACTGCAATCATGCTTGACTAGCAGGCAATTGAAATATGACACCGCCTATCTCCTATCATTAGCAGCAAGCAAGCAGGCTGTAATGTAGCTAGTCCCTCGCTCACACACACGCCCACATCCAGTGCACAGAGTACATCTGAGATAATGCAGACAATCTTAAGAATATATCACATTAAGCTTAGTAATGGTATATAGATTAAGTATATGGCAAGTTTACTTTTAAAGAACTTTATCATATAACAGTATGAGGTAGATTACATAGTTCATCAAGTTATTTCACGCGCAAGATGTGCAAACTAAAAAATTAAGTTGAATTCTATGTGTATGTGTTACAATTAATTTTTCCATGAAAGGAAAATGCAACTGGAATTATACTCAACGGTTCCTTGAAGCTTAGACTTTTGGTCCGCTGGTTTGGAATCTCAATCTGTTGTTTCCAGTACAAAACTCTCCTCTCTGCAACAAAGTCTTCAGTCCCATTTTGAGTCAGAATTTGGCAACAAGGTTTCAATTCTCGATAGAATCAACAAACAGCTGCGTTAGAATCAACAAACAGCTGCAACAAAGTCTCCAGTCCTCGGTATAGCATCCACAGCAGCGCCTTTCCACTCTGCCCTCTTCGTTGAATGTTTAGCTATGCAGGTAGCCGGTAGCACAGTTTCTTTTGGATACTGTGGTTTTAGGTGTAGAGCAGACCCAGACTGGTTTGTCTGATAAGTCTCTCTAAGTTTTACGGCAGTCCTGCAGCCGGGCCTCAGTCTCGTAGCTTGTGGTCGTTTACTCGCTTGCAGCATGCTTCCTTATCTTGGGTCCGTTCCAGGCAGAGTCCCGTCTTGTTTCCGTTTTTAGGCAGAGTCCCGGAGTTGCAGCTTTGCTTTGCAGAGTGACAGGACCTTGTTCGGCATTCTGTGTGGAGCGCAAAATGTTCAATTTTGCTTTGATTTTTTTTGTCTTTTTCACTCTGGTGATTAGCTACTTTCAGGAGGTCATTTGTATATCTTGCTTTTTTAACTCCAACGCCTTTTGATGTTTTAGTGTCCTTTTCCACTGGGACATCGCTAGTTTCTGTCTTCCTTGCGTCAAAACGATTGCTGTTGCATGTGTGAATTGCCTATGCATAACTTAACTGTCTGCTCAGCCTAATCCAGTTCAGACGCCAGTCCTCTAATCAGTAGGTCATATAGTTTGTGTGTCTGCAAAACAGAGGCCCCTTTCAAGACACAGCAGTTTGCCCTGTTTCTCAAGACAGTTTCATGAATGAATTCAGTTACATTTCTAATACACGTTCATGTATAATCATATTCAGGGAATACATCATACAGAAAGGTCTGCTGCTCTTGGTCTAGACTGGCCTCTACACTGCCAGTTGCCAAGAAGGCTCTTTGCTCTTGCTCTTTTGTCAGAGGTGGAGTACATTATGAGGTTGGGCCTCTCGCTCAACGAGACGAAGTCACCTCTTCCCGAACAAGTGACGCATTTTTGGGGGCTCCAATTGGACTCCCGCACCATGAGGGCGAACCTGTTGGAAAACAGAGTCACGGCCCTCCGAGCATGTGTGTCCCGCTTTCAGCTAGGGACATCGGTGCCATTGATGCTGTGTCGGAAATTGCTGGGCCTAATGGCAGTGGGTACAGTCGCCCTTCCCCTTGGTCTCCTCCACATGTGCCCCCTCCAGACCCGGCTGAATTCTATTGGCCTCCACCTCGAGAGGGACAGATACCATTGGCTGAAGGTGTCCCGCAGGTGTCGGTCTGCCCTCGGCTGGTGGGACTCCACTTTCCGTCATTGGGAGGGAGTGAGCTTGGGTGCCATCCACAGGCGAATGGTCGTCAGCACTGGTGTCTTAGCCACAGGCTGGGGAGTGGTGTGGTTCTATTGCCTTAATGTGGCGAGTTCGAGTTGGCCTACATTGGGCACGAGGGTCCTGGCAGGCGCGCACGCTTCCTCGGCTCTTATGCCATGAGGGGGTTCATGCGATCGTCGTTTGCTGCCTTCCCCCGTGACGGCTTGGTTATTGCTATCCCAACAGTGAAAGGAGAGGGGGATGCAACCACAAAATTGAACGTTAGGTTACGAAGGTAACCGTGGTTTTATGAGTGGTAGCAGCTCCCTCCTGTTGAACTCACGGCAACGCAGGATGACGTTGGGAATTCTGTGCGTAAAAAGGAAGAGCTCCTGAGGCGTCTACTACTTATAGGGGAAGTACGTCGCTGCGGGGCCTTTCTTATTGAAAGCTCAGTGATTCGGCATGTGACTAGCGCATATCCCAACAGTGAGAGGGGAGGGAGCTGCGACCACAAAATAGAACCATGGTTACATACATAACCTAACGTTTTAATCAATCTGTAACAGGGCGATCAGCCCTGTACATTTAGTTGTTTATTTTTAGAACAGGGTCTCCCCCTCTGCCCCTGTGTTATTTTGTATGTGTTTGTTTTATGTATTTGTATACATGACGGCGTAGCCATGCATTTTGTTTTGTTGTTGTTGTTTTGAAAATGTATTTATTGTAAATGACAGGGGAGGCTGTATGTTTTGTTTTTGCCGCGTGGATGGGAATCCCATCCACGTTAATTAAAACTCGTGCAGAAAGTGGCCATCTCCCGAATTAAGTGATTAATTTGTTGCTAATCGTGAGATGTACATCTGTATAAATACCTGCAGCTCAGTACAAGGTGGGTGTATGGAGGAGAGCGAGAGAACGAGCAAGGAGAAAATAAATTTAAAAATAATGATCAGTGAAGGCTATTGCCCAGCCTGATCGTACTTTGTGTTTGTGATTTGTTTAAACCTTTTATTTTTCTGCTCTGTGAGCACTGTCTGTTTGTTTAAATATTTTATTTTTGTATTTAAAATAAAACAACGCACACCGCGTCTATTTGAACTGCAGTTACCTAGTTTGTTGTTCCTCATTCTGGCCTGACGTCACCACAACGCCATTTCCTGCCACACCATCTAATTTCCTTAACCATTTTTTTATCACTAGAGTTAAACTGAGAGGAGAGAGTGACTGCAATTGAATGGAGTGCTGCCTTGTCCATTTATCAATTAATTTAACTAAAACATATAAACTAAATTTTGCTTTACTCCAGTAGGAAGCATGTTGAACATCATTCTGTGCAGTGTAGTTAAAATACCTAAAGTTGGGAAAAACTAGCTTTTTCAATATAATCATTTATTAATATTCCAATTATAAGCATTAACCATTTCCTTTTGATTATTTTAATATGCAGCCAAACAGGTGGCCCCAGTTTGGAAAAAATACTGAATCAGTGGGAGAGCTGTGGTTGGGAATGCTTCAGTTCTACACTCAGGAGTTTGACTTCAAAGAGCATGTCATTAGTATCAGGAGAAAGAAACTGCTCACAACCTTCAAGAAACAGTGGACATCAAAGTACATTGTTATCGAAGGTAAGGTTTAAAGGAAAATGCGTGGTGCTGCAATTTGTGTTGTGTTTTGTGTGGGCCGGTTGAGAGGTTTCAGCAGATTCTAGTCATTATTTTAAGGCTAATGCATAATAAATTGCTTTGATCTGTAATGGAAAAATTGTGTTTTCAGGATGAATATACTGGTGAACAAGAAAAAAAATGTATTTTTAGTTTTAATATAGAACTGAAATGCATTCACAAATACTGTTTGATTACCTTTGAAAATTTAATGCAATGTTTGTGTTCTCAACCATAAACCTTATCGATGCATATTCACTGAATTGTAACTTTTATTACAGATCCCTTTGACTTGAACCACAATCTTGGAGCAGGATTGTCCAGAAAGAGTAAGCATTTTGACATTTTTATTTGTATATACTGTAGTTTACTTAGTGTAATGCAGACTTATTTACATATTATTGAGGCTCATGAAGAGTGGTGCACGGAATTTGAACATGCAGAGAACACAGGCACACACAAGACGCACGCATAATTCCGTGCTCTTGTGGGTGTTGCAGAGTACAACCGAGGTGAAAGCAAGAGAAGACGCTGCTAAAACTAATAATATTGAAATATACAGGCTTCCTGAAAAGCGTGCAAGAGCTGTTAGTAATTGAACTCGGTATTTGTATTTATACAATGATACCCTATAAAAATTTATGCAACCAATGAAATAGAATAAACAAATGTAATTTTGCGCAATGTATTCTTTTTGCTAATAATACCATGTTACCGGATTTTGCCAAGTCAATACCCCATTTGAAAGACCCCACCCCCCCAACTTTTAACTAAAAGCAACATTTTCACCATTAATTTCTGTTTGTTAATAACCATGTGCAAATAGTGCCTGAGGGGAAATGTCACGGCTTACGTGAAAAAACTGCCTAGAAGTAGTTGCTCTCTGCATTAATGATTCACACAATTACTTGCATCATCAATAGTGAAGGTTCAGGTGATGAAGACGTGGAGTTTGGTGGTTTCAAGGCTACAGACTTTACAGTATGATTGATTACGCTTTCCTGTTATGCTACAATCCATATTTTGGATTATTTTAGACACTGCAAGAGCTTGTAACAGGCATTTTGTATGAACAATTTAATGTTATAGTGCTACATTAATTTATTATTTCGTGTTGTCTTTTCACACTGGATGCTCCCAGTATCTTATTTAGTGGTTATGTAAAGCCATTTATTTTAGTGGTTAGAAAATTTCACTTGTTTTATTTTTTTTTGTCTACCTAGGCGAATAAAAGTTTTTTTAACAGATACAGTATAATACAAATAAAGAGTGAATTTCCTTTGTTGCCTTTAATCGCAAAATCAGAGTTAAGTTTAAACGTGTAAAAGCCACCCAGTTAGTTACCTGAAACTCAGGAAGAACGCAGTGCCAAAACTAATTTAGCAATATTAATTAATCATTAATCAACAGTATAAAGTTTGTATTTTTCTTGTTTAGAAATATGAATGACAATTTGACTCGAAGAAAACATTTTCTTATAAAAAGTTTAGTTTTTGTTCTGTAGAAAATATTTTTTACACATTCAAGCAATATTATTTAATGTCTAACATTAGTTTACATCAGATCTCAGACAATTAGACCTTTGTCTCAGCATTTCATTCAGCACATAGTGTGCGGCTTGTCGTTGCGACATTGTTAAAGCCTGTAAATTTGCAACATTGCAGCCTCGAAATTAAATTGGCACGCTGTTGGGCAGTTAAAGGTTCAAAACACACCTGAAATACTAAATAATACAGAAATGCTTAAGCCATAGCAAAGTAAGAAAAATACAGAAGCATCCTAGTGCCAATTAAAAAAAAAAAAAAAAAAAAAAAAAAAAAAAATCTCCTAATTAGGACTAAAAAGTCAAACTAGGAGTTTAAAAGGATTAGGAGATTTTCCTTTTTTTTTTCTTTTTTTTTGACTGGCACTAGGACGCTTCTGTAGAGGAAAAAAATCATATTGAAAGTAAAGAAAATGAAATAGACCCTACTACTTGATCGGACTTGATTTGGGAGAGCTGTTCTTTCAGCACCACGTGCAGAGAGAATTCGGGCTGCCTTGCGTCAGTCTTGTGAGTTTACCTTGTTTCTGTGTAAGCTGTGGGGCAAGGAGTCTATTTGGTGCCGGGTTTAGGACCCCTTTAAATGCTCATTGCAGCAGGTTTTGTCTTTGTCTGGGTTCATTTTAATGAATAAAACAAATAGTAAGTGCTATGAAGATGGTTCTTGTTTCTATGTAAGCTGCAGGCAAGGCTGAGGTGATTGGTGCTGGTGTAGCACGAGAAACTGCATCCTATGAGAAAGTGTAGCCCTGTAATGTGACCACACGAGTAGAAATCCTTATGAAAATAGAGGCTACGATTTGAAACAGACCCAGTGTGAATGCAGCCTAATATATACAGTGATTTGCAGAAGTATTCACCCCCCTGCAAAATTTTCACTTTTTTTTGGCACCTGAGCGTACTCCACGACGCTGTGAAATTAGACTTTACATGTAGAATCTACACAAACTACTCCACAGTGATAAAGTAAAAAAAATCCATATAGAATATAAATAGGTAAGATTTACCACCCCTTTGCTACTGCAACCCTAAATCAGCTCAGGTGCAAATAATTTGTTTGAAAGGCCACAACATTAGTGAAATGGTTTCAGCCTGTGTGTACTCAATGTGGTTTAACTTGTAAATAATTTCCCTCAAGTATATAAAGACTTTCAAGCTGCAACACACATAGTGATCCAACATAGCAACCATGAAGGTCAAAGAGCTTTCGAAACAAGTCCGGGATAAAGTGGTAGAGAGACACAGAGCAGGAGAAGGATACAAGAAAAAAAGGCGCTGATTATCCCTGTTTGGCACAGTCCATCATTTAGAAGTGAAAAATGCATCATACCGCCCAGACACTACCCAGATCAGGTTGCCCTCCCAAACTGAGCAGCCGGGCAAGCAGGACGCTGGTTCTGGATTTCACTCTGAATCCAACAGTGACCTTCAGAGATCTGCGAAGTTCTGTGTCTGAGATTGGAGTCGGTGTTCACACATCAACAATAAGCCGGTCCCTACACAAAGCTGGCCTGTATGGACGGGTGGTAAGAAAGAAGCTATTCAAAAAGTCTCATCTTAAAGCATGTATGAAGTTTGCGAAAAAGCATGTAGATGATACTACAGACGTGGAGAAAAAATTAGTGGTCAGAAGAGACAAAAATTGAACTTTTCGGTCTAAATTCCAAGTATTACATCTGGCGCAAGCCCAACACTGCACATCACCCAGTCAACACCATCCCAACTGTCAAGCATGGTGATGGCAGCATCATGTTATGGGGATGCTTCTCTTCAGCAGGGACTGGGAAGTCAGGATTGAGGGGAGAATGGATGGTGCAAAGTACACCAAATCCTTGAGGAAAAAACCTGTTTGAGTCTGGAGAGGAAATTCACATTTCAGCAGGACAATGACCCCAAGCACAAAGCCAAAGTGACACTGGAGTGGTTGAACAAGAAGAGAATTAATGTTCTTGAGTGGCCCAGTCAAAGTCCTGACTTGAATCCAATCAAAAATCTATGGTGAGACTTGAAGATTGCAATCCATTGGCGATCCCCAACAAACTTATCAGAACTGGAGCAATTTTCCCATGAAGAATGGGCAAAAATTTCACCATCCAACTATATTAAATTACACACACAGTGCCTTGCAAAAGTATTCAGACCCTTCCTATGGTGTCCCATTTTGTGAAATTACAAAATGATGCATATACATTTTTTTTTTTTAAACTTAATATTTTGTTTAAAACTGGAATGCTCAAACTGAAGACTTCTAAAGTTACAGTAAATGTCAGCAAAAACTAAAGAGGAAAAACTGAAATGTTCATTGCATAAGTATTCAGACCCATCAGCTCAATATTTGGAAGCACCTTTTTGGCAACAATTACAGCCGCAAGTCTTTTTGGGTAAGTCTCTACCAACTTGGCACACTGGCTTGGTGCAATTTGTGCCCATTGTTCTTGGCAGATTTGCTCAAGTTCTCTCAAGGTGCTTGGGGATTGCTTATGGACAGCAGTTTCCAAGTCTTTCCACAGATTCTCAATAGGATTCAAGTCAGGACTTTGACTGGGCCACTCAAGGACATTCACTTTCTTATTCTTAAGCCACTCCAGTGTAGCTTTGGCCTTGAGCATTGGATCACTGTCCTGCTGAAAGGTGAATCCCCCCCCCCCATTTTAAGTCTTTAGCAAACTGAAACAGGTTTTCCTCTAGTATTTGCCTGTACTTTGCTCCATCCATTTTTCCTTCAATCTTAATCAACCTTTTGAGTCCGTGCTTGACTGTAGGGATGGAGTTGACTGGGAGATGTGCTATGTTGAGTCTGCACCAAACGTAACGCTTGGCATTTAGTCCAAAAAGTTCCAATTTAGTCTAGTCTGACCAGAACACCCTTTGCCACATTTTGGCAAGATCACTCAGATGCTTTGTTGCAAACCTCATGTGGGCTTATTTTTAGTAATGGCTTCCTTCTTTCCACCCTGCTTTACAGGCTACTTTTATGAAGTGTTTTGGATATTGTTGACCTATGCACTTTTTCTCCCATCTCAGCCATTGAACTCTGTAGCTCTTTCAAAGTTGGCTCACAGTGGCATCCCTCACCAGTTTCCTCCTTGCCCGGCTGCTCAGTTTGGAGGGACGACCTGATCTAGCAGTGTCTGGGTGGTACAATGCACCTTCCATTTCTTGATGATTGAGGGATATTCAGAGACGTCGATATTTTTTTGTACCCTTCTCCTGATCTGTGCTTTTCAGTGACTTTATCCCTGACTTGCTTTGAAAGCTCCTTGGTCTTCATGGTTGAGTCTTTGTTTGAAATTCACTACCAGACCAAGGAACCTCACAGACAGGTATTTTTATTCTGAAATCATGAGAAATCATAACAGAGTCCATTCAACTAATTGTGTTACTCGTTAAGGTCATTTTGTACACCTGAATTAGTTTAGGTTTGCCACAGCAAAGGGTTTCAATTCTTATGCAATCATGACTTTTCCATTTTTATTTAGATTAATTATCTATTTACTTCTTTCTTTTTGTTTTTGCTTTCAATGTGTGGAGTAGGTTGTGTATATAACACATTAGTTCCTACTTCAAAGTTTCATATGACTGGGAGAGTCAGGGTCTGAATACTGAGAGGGTCTGAATACTTGCAAGGCATTGTGTATGTATGTATGAATATGGATGCAAGTCAGTTATGATCAGTTTTTCAACTCTTGAGCTGCCAGCTGTTTTTCATTGTACAAAATTGCCAGTTTAGGTTTGGTTTTATCTTTTGTCGATATTATTTGGTTTGGAATTTTATTAAAATTATGGTTATGTTAATTCCTAATTTTTGTATTTATGTATCTCTATTATAGTGACAAATTTTATCATGAAAGCTTTCATCAATGGCAGAAGAGTCTTTGGTACACCAGTCAAAGTCTTTCCAAGCGAATACCCTACAAAAATGGTATGCTTTTATTAACTTTCAAGTGTTTGCACCAGCAGTGTTTAATGTTTTCAGTGCTGTTTTTTTATGGTTCCATTTTGAGAAAAATATAAAAAAATATTTCAGTGCTCCTTTAAACCCCACCTCCAAATACAATTTACAAAACCAACTTTTCAGTTGGTCTTGATAAACTGCAGGCTAGAAGTTTGAAAACATTGGTCCCCTGTGACAGTGACCCCTAATGTTAACAACACTCATTTAATTGTGTTCTTTCATAAAATGACATGTTGTCGAAGTTGGAAATCTGCTCCAAGTGCACAGCTTAACTCATGACCTACTGCTAAAGTCCCCAAAAAGCTAATTATTCAACTCTTTGACCCTCAGTGACATGTAATACTTGTTTTCAGGAATATTTCTTTGACCCTGAAGTGCTGACAGAGGGTGAACTGGCCCCAAATGATAGATGCTGTCGAATCTGTGGAAAGATTGGACACTTTATGAAAGACTGTCCTTTGCGTAGGAAGTATGTATTTTCAGAGCTGCATAATTTAAGTGATGCAACCACACCTTTTCACCCAGTGGTGAATTCTTGCTCCCGTGGAAATGCTAAATGTGTTCATAGGAACTGATTTTTGACAGATTCTAACAGTGTAATCCTATCAAAAGCTAGAATTGATGTTTACATATACCTAGTAAAAATATGTATGTTAAGAAAAATTAAGCACTGTATATTTTAACATCACTATTTCACCACTAGATGCCACCACAACTCCACTTATGTCAACAGTCCATACTGCATGTATCGTTGGTAGGTGTCGTTGTGAGATTTAAAACATATTTTGTGATGTTTTGAATTTAAAATCTGGGGGAATTCAATTTTGTCAACAGATTAAGAAAGAGAGATCGAGGGTATAATGATGCTAGATATCAAAGGCAAAGCCTAGAAGACCGAGACATGTCAAACATGGGGAGCCCACCTCAGAAAACGAGGCAGGAACAGCTGACCTATGAGACTGGGAGGGACAGGACTCCTCGGCAGTGGGCTGACAAGTGGAGTAAGCAGGAGGACCGCGAGTTTAGAGAGAAGCGCTGCTTCATATGTGGATCTGAAGGCCACATTAAAAAGGAATGCCCTCAGTACAAGGGTTCTGCAGGTACCCTCTTTTAGCAGAATGTTCAGTGAATTACAGTGCAAGTTTCATTGTATTATAACCACTACCCAGCCGGCAATCCTTCATATAAAGAAATACCGGATACACAACAGTAGTCGTAATAAGCTAGTGGCAGTCTTGCTCCAGGTTACTGAAACTACAGCTTTCTCCTATGGAAATCTTAGTCATCTTATTGAGAATTGTATTTTATATAGCTCAAACTCATGCATCCTGACAGTTTTTGGCAAAACAGCCCAGTTTCCAAGATCAGTGGCACAGAGATGTGTGTGTTGTAATTGATGTTTTCAAGCTAAGTAACTTGCAGTTTGAAAGTCAAAATGTTCAGCATTGAATAGGGGTCTGATTGCTGGAGGTCCACATCTAGGAAGTCCTAGAAAAAAGAAATGTGCTAATTGTTTGCAGAAGGTTGTTAAAGCAGGGTTACAAAAGCAATATAACCTGCAAATATATAGTACCTGTGGTTATACAGCACATCATGAAACAATGTTTGAGTAGTTGTTAAAGCACAAAAATATGGTGTTTGACAACTGATCTAATGATAGTATTTAAATTTATAGTGTCTATACAACTGAACAATTGTGATCATGAAATGTAATACATAGGTTGCTATTTGTAAAGTTCTCCCTATGGCACCAGTCTAGTAATTTGAGAGAGCTGACCATAAAAGGTTTTACTAGTTTTTGTTTAATTTTCCTTTTAATGTCTTTGTAAAAATTTACTATTCTATTTGTAAATTTAGATCTGACATTGTCACTAGAGCAGGGGCATCAAACTCCAGTCATCGAAGGCCTCGGGGTCTTCTGGTTTTCATTTCAACCTAAGTTCTCAATTAACATAATTGCTCTAATTTGTTCAATTGGACATATTTACTATTTTTTTTTTTATTTTACAGTTGATGGTTTAAAAATGCACTTGATTCAAGGTACACGACCTATAAAACATTTTAAGGCTTGGAGGTGTTACATTTGTCCATTTAATCAAATAATTAGACCAATTAAGTAATTGAGAGCTCGGGTGGAACAAAAGCCAGAAGACACTGCGGCCCTCCAGGAACAGAGTTGGATACTGCTGGACTGCAGGGTGTTTAAATGTACTGGTGGGTAATTGTGTACATACACAGGTATATGACTTATTTAATTGTATGCCTTTTTCTAATTACAGGTGTTTCTAAACCTGGCAGTGTTTCATTTTCTACATCACCATCTGCTCCAAGTAATTTAAAGAATTTCAAAGTGAATCAGGTAACTACTGGTAATAGTCTTTAATTGCATTATTTGTACAGTATGTGTCCTGAATTGAGCTAAAAGATGAATAAAGCAGAAATTCAAATATGCCATGTGTGCAAATGCAACATATTCTCTGGGTAAAACTCTAGGGATCTAATTCAAACTGCTCTGAATACACTGGCAAATTGTGGTCAGATTACATATCTAACCTGTGGAGTCCCTGATTGCTACCTGCACTATTGTAGGGAAGACGAGGAAAAATTGTGAGCTGCACTAATTCTGTTTTTCTAGGGGGTCACAAACTGAAATACAGAATGCTGACAAGTTGTCTGGCACTGTAGGACTATTAGCCCTTTCTTTTACCTAATTTCATTGGAATTTACATGTCAGTTTTTACAAATGGTGGTAGATTTGTGGGATCTACGTGATTGATTGGGTCTCCATATCAATATGTTCTTATTTTGTATCTTCAGGGTACATCTCTGCAGAAGCAAAAAGTGTTAAGTCCTCAGACAGGTTTGGAGTCTCTTTTTATTGCATGTTGGATATCGCTTTTATTTGTACACTTATTAATCTTTTTTTTTATTTGCATGATGGATACCGGTTTTATTTGTAGACTTTTTCTTTTGGGAAACATAATTTTGGGGTATATACACTTAGTTTGTTCATGTTTCAGGATTAAAATGTAGGATTCTTACATGTAATTCCTTCATTTAAACTGGAAAATTAGAAGATGCTAACAAATTACTGATTTGTGTAGCTAGCTTCAGTCTCTTTAAACATGTATGCATTTAATTAAATGTTTCCCTGCCTGGTTTCTTGTTTAGTAAGTTTTTTTTATATTTTATTGTTTAATTGACAAGAAAAAAAAAACAACATATTTCCTGTCAATGAAATAAAATAAACTATTGGTTATGATAAGCATAAAACTGTTTTATACATACTATTGAGGCACATTAAGGATTTGTTTTTTCTATTTTTTTTTTTTTTTTTTTTTTTTTTCAGGCAGCCTTGTAAACAAGCACATGACTCAGGGAAGATCAGAACAAAAGTGGAATCAACAAGACTAATGAGGCAAGAGGGTCTCTACTAAAATATATTTTAACACATTTTGGTTGGTCTAATATATAACTGTACAAAACTCATTTTTGATTTATTAAATCTAAACCAGCATCACTGTAAAACAAATTTGATAACCTAAGCCAAAAGACGGTGTTTTAAGTTTAAAAGTTTTTATCCAGCCCCTCCTGAGGGGAATTTGTTCTTATTCCTAATAATTAATGTTTTAAACAAAAGCCATGATGCATGTCATTTGTGTACAGGCTGAGGTGTAGTGCAACCTTTTTTTTCTTGTTTTCTTTTAAATTCATGAACTAATTTGGTTGTATTTCAAGTGCACTATAAAGAACAGGCAAGTCTTTTGTAAGGACTGAATAATTGTTGTTATCCTTTAAGGTATAAGTAGTATTAAATGTGCATTTAATGTTTTTAAAATAATTGTTAACTTTGGCAAATAAGGAAGGCCTCTCACAAAATCATTGAATTTTTATGTATGAACTTTTGACTGGTTTTATTTTGAGAGTTTTGGTACAACATTAGTTTTGTTTTGCTTGATTTCAATTGCCACTGTGCTTTTGTTTGAAAAAACAAGACAAAGATTGTGGAGCTTGCCTCCAGGCTGAAATTGCTGCTATGATTTTATTTACCAGTGTCTGTGAAACCCATGACAAATAAAAGTTCTTAAGAAAAACAATGTTTTTGAAATTGTGTATTAAAAGTGAGTCAGGAGTCAAAATTTTACTCATTGTATAATGCTGTATGACGAACACCTGAAAGCTTCAGGTATGAAGGAGATTTATAATGGAATCTAACATCTAAATTGTTATTTGGTGGGGGGGGGGGTAGGCTTAGGCCAGTCCTCCTAGCACTGCTGCACAACTGCCTAATCAAACCTAAAACGTTTGCAGAATGTTCTTTGATTTGGGGTTATCTTTGGCTTCCTTGGTTTTCTTTACAGACAAAGCATTTATTCTCTGCTGCAGGAAACCTTGCTTTCATGAGCAGCAAGTGGACAGGCCTTAACCTGTAAGAAGGAGGTGATGTCATTAATGCACTTCCCTAACAACACAACTGTGGGTGGAGGGACCTCTGATGTAGGAATGACTTGCCTTTACGCACACTAGTATTTGTTTTTCTGAATACATATTCAAAGTGTTTTCATGTACAAACATCACAAACTGTACAGTTCAATAACAGACACAGCAGGCATTACAACTTACAGATGTAACATTAGGAAATGCTAGTGTATAAAGGTATGTTTTAAGACATGATTTAAATATACTCTAGTCCTTGATCAACCCAGGAAGAGCATTCCACACTCTTAGTGCTTAGGGCCATATAGGTCATCAGGAGAATTTTTAAATCAATTCTAGACTTGATAGGCAGCCAATGCAAGGATGCCGAAACAGGAGTTCTTACTTTGTCTGATGAACTCCACAGTCTTCAGTCCCACAGTCCCAGTCTTCATGTCACTTGGGTCAGGAGAAAGAACCAGATCTCTTTCCCAGAGATCCTTTTTAAAATCTTCCATAAAAAAAATTTAAAAATCCAATACCCAAGTCAAGTTGTCTGAATTTCTGCGTTTACTTGGGTAAGGACTAACGTGTGTTTCGCTTTATTATTTTTGTTCGGGGGAAAAAAAAGTCGGGCTAGAATTTTTTTCCTTTTCCTCTTTGTTTTCTGCTTCTATGCCTTCCATCTGTTTTAAGTGTAGTTCCCAACTTTCTCCATCTTCTAACACATTTATGTTTAATGTGTGTAAACATGTCATCACTCCAACTCAAAAGGAAGTTTCTTCCCCATTGTTGGTTTACTGTTCTACACCCTCTACGTCTTTTTTAAAAAAAAAAAAAAAAAAAAAAAAAAGGCAGCCCCAGAAAACAACAGGGTTTAGATTTTTCTTGTCCAAGGAAAAGCATGAGAAAAATCCACACACTCCCGCAGCAGTAGGGTGAGACGTGCTGGCGAAATTGGTGATCTGAGCAGTTAAAACAGGCTCAACATTTACAGCCTGTAACTCACACAGCAAGGTCTGGTACTATTGCACCTGGAAGTACACAGGAGCAATACTTTCCAGGTGCCCCCACCCTAGGAGATGATGACATCATTGACTCCGCCCCTGAGGAGGGCGCTTTGGAGTACAAAGACTGCCCCTCTCATACGCAGATGTAGATGCCGTACTGAGAATGATTTCATCCTCTCTCAAAGTACAACCCCATACCTGTGCAGATCAGGATGACTTCCTTAGCATCTTTGATGCAAGGGATAAAAAAAAGTCTTTGAAGGGTTCCCATTCCATGAGGCAGTCTGAAGGTCTGTTGAGGCTATTTGGCAAAGATCTGCTACTTCTGCACCATGTCTGCCCAGAGTAGATAATTTCTACAAGGTACCAGTGGATCATAAAAGCCACCTTTCAAACAACCTAAACTAGATATTATCATGGCTACACCAAACTGGAGGTATGTCCTCTAGATCTGTTTCTTTTGAATGGATCTGATAAAAACAATTCATCATTTCTTTTCAAAGAAATTACTATGCCTCCACATGCAGCATTCGTATCAATAATTATCAGATCCATGCAGCAAAATACCAGCATTTGCTGTAGAACCAGCTCTACAATTTTAGTCACCTACACCTGAAAATCTAGAGGTGGCCATGCAGATGGCAGAAGGAAAAAACCCTGCAAAAGTTCAGCTGCAAGCAGCATGTGACGCCATTTGTTGAGATAAGAAATAAAAGAAAGGAAAAGTCACTGCCTCCTTTTCGAGTCCAGATGAGTATAGTTTAAGGTAATTTGCAAAGTTACCAGACATGTTAAAGGTTACATGGTGACAACAGCTTGAGGGAATCCTTTTTCAAGCACGGATCAGAGCAATACAAAGAACATTTCAGTATTTTCAGTATAAATGCAGTTTCTCAATGACATAATGATTTTTCCTTAACCAATCAGAAAAAGACACAACTCTCAATCACTTGGTTAATTGCCCATTTGTCCTAACCCTAGCTTCAAAGCATCTGGCTCAATCACTTTGTCTTAAGAAGCCACTTTTTATAACCCTCATAAAATCACCTATAATTTCTTAAGAAAACCTGTTTTATAACTAGTTTGTAAAGATGTTTAACAATATGCTGGTACCTCAACACAAAAACAATGATCCACCCTAAATGGCAAATGCCTTTCATGTTAGAACTGGACATCAAAGGAGAACCCAAAACCTATTTCCAAATGTCTTGGAGGTCAGCCTTGTCCTAGCAAGGACAAAGTGACCAGAAAGGTTTAGCAATTTACTATCTAAGTAGGAATTTAACCAGAATCTGACTTAATCTTTAACCACTTCTGTGAGTTGTATTCTATGACCAAAAATTCATTTATATCTAAATAAAATGTTCCAACACCATTGTTACTAATACCAGAGCTGTAGCTAATGTCATCTCTGCAAAACAGTGCATCTAAATTAACTGTCTGCGGACACCCAGACATAAATATTGGAGATATGTTTTATTTGGCACCAGTATAAAAGATTCCCTGTCTGACATGGAGGCTAGTCAGACGATAAGATCTTGCTGTACTACAGGGAGAAATGCATCGTGCAACAGGGTTTTTTTTTCAATAGACAAAGGTCTTTCAGTAACCAGCCACCTCTACCATGGTTCAACAAGCAGCGCGGCTTTCAATGTGGCCAGGAGTTGAGACCACGTAGAACAGTACATAGCTCTCTACTACCTCCAGACATTTTCTCTGCCTTCCAACCGTACCCCTGACCCCTTCCACTGCCAACAGGAGGAAAGGTGTCTTATTTTCTAATCAGCTGGGAAAAAGTTACATCAAACCCCTGGGTCCTGAGGCTTATTCAACAGGGCTACAGGATTCCATTCCAGGTTTTACCACCATTAACAGGCATCATCCAGACAGTATTAGACTGGTCAAAACCAAAGGGCATCTGCAAGAGGAAATAATAAATATGCTCCATTCCCATGCCATAGAAGATAGCCCTTTTTATCTTCATAGACCCAGGGCCTTTACTCAAGATACTTTGATACAAAAGAAAAATGGGAAATTCAGGCCTATTCTAGACATCTTAGCCTTGCCATTTTTATTCTTTCAGAAAAATTCAAGATGATCTCAATAGCCATTATCATCAAGGCAATTCAACCAGCAGACTTGTTGATTTCTTTTCATCTCAAAGGTGCTTACTTCCATCTTCCTATACACAAGGAATACAGAAAATGTCTCAGATTCTTCATCAAGAACGATCAATTCCAGTTCAAAGTACTTCCTTTTGGGATCAGCTTTCACCTCTGGTATGTGTGGAGATGCCGCTGTCTCCACATCCGCCTACTCTACATCTATATGCAGACGCCTGCCTGTTAGGGTAGGGAGCACACCTAGGTCCAGGGCATGTGGTCACCCAAGCAGAAATCTTGCTATATAAATTATTTGGAGTTCTTAGCAATCTCCCTGGGACTAAAGCACTTCACCCCAATATTGAAACAAAAAAACAGTACTGATCCTCACAGACAACACCACAGCAGTGAAGTACATAAACAGCTGCCACTCTTTTGCTCCCGTGTTTCCCAGGAGGCAACAATAGCAGCAAACGGTCTGTCCATTTCATGGTCAAATGGCCTGATGTACACTTTCCCACCCTGGGCTCTAATCTCAGAGGTACTCAGGAAGGTAAGAAGAGACAGGGCCAGTCTCATATTAGTAGCCCTCTACTGGCCCAAGACGTATTGGTTCTCGGAGATTCTACAACTAACCGAGGCAGGACCCATGCACATTCCACTAAACCCCTACTTGTTACCTCAGAACAGGGGGAGGCTACTACACCACAATCCAGCACTTTTTCAACTTGCTGCTTGGAGATTGACCAGCAACAAAGGGTGGATATTGGGCTACATGAATAAGTGATAAACATCTTACTCGCTTCAAGAAAACCATCCACCTTTCAAACATATACAGGTGAATGGAGGGAGTTTGTTTCCAGGTGCAAATCAAAATCCTTGCATCATTCAAACATTTCTATCTTACCTCAGCCACTTATTCCATAAGGGTCTCTCCCTGTACTTTATTAACCCTTTGCTGTCCTGTGTCGGATAGGTCCGACATTACAATTTTCTCTTTCCAGTCATCACCCTGTCTGACATCATCAAAAAGACGTAAAGCACAGGTCTCTAGTCATTTTTTCTTCGGAAAAAGCTGAGAAAACCTTTCAATGGCCAAGTGAGACTGAAAAAAAAAGGGTGTTTCTCATCGCACCATGCATTACAGAGATAACACGGACATAACAATGTAGGTAGCTGCTTCTGCATCCAGCGCTCAAAGACATCACAGACATTCTAAGAGCTTTTTGAGATGTTTTATTAATAAAATAATGAACTGGATCACATTATTGAGTAGTTTGGCGATAAAACGAGTGATCAGGAGTGGATTTATCAGTATGCACGTCTATAAAGAGGTATGTGAAAAATTCAGCGAACAAGGGGTGGGGCTTGGCTACAGATACAGTACTGAGTGTTTTTTTTATGATTCAATGCCTTTTGAACCTGTTTTACACTGAAAAAAAATATTTTAAACAGTGACTGTAAAATAAACAACGTGTGTGAAAATAAATTGGACCTGATGTGCCTGACGAGCTCTGAATAAATGGACCGCTAAGGGGTAAGGTGCATGTTGCTGCAACCTCCAGTATTTTACCTGGCTGAGATAATCACCAGGTGGGCTCCCATCCATTAGTTTATTTAGGGAGTGAACCATCTAAAAAAACCCCAAGGAAGCATGTTATTCTGCAATGGAGCCTCAGTCTGGTACTTAATAAGCTCTTAGGACCACCATTTAAGCCCATGGCAACTTGAAACATGAAGTATCTGACATGGAAAACGACATTCCCTATGGCAGTGACATCAGCAAGAAGGGTAAGCAAGCTCCAAGCACTGGTTATTAACGTGCCATATTTAATTTGTCTTTTAAGGACAGGATTTTTTTCACAACTAATCCTGATTTCTTACCAAAGGTGGTAACTGAATTCCATATAAATCAAACCATAACATTTCCAGATTTCTACCCAAAACCTCACAAATCAAAGGAAGAAGCTAGAATTCATCTTATAAATGTCTGAAGAGCCCTAATCTTCTACATCCACAGGACTATCGGTAGCAGACCATCAGGCAACTTTTTATCTCCTTTAATTCACCTGACAACGGGGAAAACTGTCTCTAAACAGACGGATAACATAACTCTTGCTGGATAACATCATGCATTGAGTTCTGTTACAGTCTTGACAGAAAAACTGTTCCAAAACAGAACAAAGCCCACTCAGTAAGTGGAGTGGCTACTACTTGGGCAAAATTAAAATCTGTTTAGATTCAGAACCTGAAAACTCCCCGAATAGGCACATACTATATATGAATAAATGCATGCACAGTTGTCTGTGATTCAAATGCAACAGAGCAGAACTGGCGCAGATGACAGTAAGCTGATTTACCATTAGAAAAATCTCCTCTCACTGCAGTGCATCTGCCCCCGGTGACAAACTAGGCAGTAGACCTCCTCTCAAGGAGAGTTTGATTGGAGATTGGAGGCTTCACCCCAAGGTGCACTCAGAGGCAAAATGTATATGCCTTCCCACCACTCGCCCTGTCCTGCTGTGTCTGAAGAAAATCAGGCAGGACCGGGCCAAGGTGCTCCTAGTAACACATTATTGCCCAGGAGACTGGCTTTCAACCCTGACGCAGTTCCTGAGTGGCCAGCCATGGAGACTGCCCAAGCACCACGACTTGCTCAGTCAGGCACAATAGACTTTATAGCACCCTGATCCATCTGGGTCTGGCCCCTGAACAACTGCATTTGAGCTGTCTGGGCTTTCTAATAGGGTCATTGACACTCTGTAGAATGCCAGAGCACCGTCCACGCATTCCCAGTATGTTTAGAAGTGAGGTGTTTTTCAGACGTGATTTCTGCCTAGTGGGTTCGACCCCAAGACCTGTCCCTTGGAAATCCCCGCCACCTTTAAAGGTCTATCTGTCAGCCATTTCGGCTTGCCATGTCAAAACTGACGTGGTTTCCCTATGAACTCACTTCCTGGTGGGGAAATATTTGTAAGAGTTTGGTGGCTTCGGCTGCCTGTGAAGGACATTGTTCCTCGCTGGAAGTTAAACGTGGTACTTAATGCACTCATTAAGCCTCCATTTGAGCCCATGCATTCAGCTGAGCTGAAATATATATCGTGCAAAACGGCTTTCTTGCTTGTGATCACCTCAGCAAAATGGGTGAGTAAGATACAGGCATTCTCCATTGCAAAAGCCTGCTTAGTTGTTACAGAGGCCAGAACAAAGGTTTTGCTACGTACCAATCCTGCTTTTTTGCCAATAGGGAGTGACAGCTCCATAAGCTGTGCCCAGTGTAGGTCCTGGTGTACTACATTGACATGACAAAAAGTTGAAAGCAATCCAAACTATTTTTAGTCTGCTATGGGGCTAAGTCCCATGGTCAAGCCTTGTCTGACAGCAGACATAGTCGGGGTTGCTTATGAACTGGCCAACTTGCCCCCTCCAGAAAAGCTAACTGCCCCTTCCACCAGGGGCGGGACAACTTTGTGGTCTTTATTTCAGAGTCCATCTGTCAAGGACATATGCAATGCAGCAGTGTGGGCTACTCCCCATACCTTTACTAGGCTCTACGGACTAAATGTCGTAGATTCTCAAAACTCTGGCTTTGGATTTTTTTTAGCCCTAGATACTTGTTACTGCGGTTCCGTATGGTAACGCACAAGGCAGCCTCTCTACTTAGCCTATTAGCATTCCAGTTGGTCTGCAATCTTGCCCTTGAGACAGTATTGATACTCTCACTCATATGGTAATGGTTACATTTCATTCTTGAAGGGGAATGTTAGGTTAGTATCATAACCTTGGTTCCCTGAAATAGAAATGTAACCATTAACCTTCAAGGTCGCTGCTTGCTCTTTTGAAATTAAATGTTGGTTTAATCATTTAAAGTTTAAACGCAGTGTTTGGGCAGCCAGAGCAGCAACACAGAGAATTTTGTCAGTTTATCTGGAAACAATTAGAACATCGCAAAAGTAGGGGTACTTTTTTAAAATTAAATTTTAGTAAGTATTTGGTATTGTGGGTTATGGATCCATCAGCACTTGTTTGTTAATTGTATTCAGCAGAGCCTAGTCGTTTATCCTCTAAAATACCATTTCACAGGACAATGTACTCCAACTCAGTATGTCATACGTAAGCAAGAATATATACTATATATAAAATAAAATAGATAGTCTGAGTTAAGTACAACCACAATACGTTTTTCTTACAGAAGTGGTTTTATGCAATATAGAGAAACTGTTAAAAGTTTTACAGTTTCCAAAGCATCCATACATTTTTTTAATTTTTTTTTTTTTATGGCACTGCAAGTATAGGCGGAAGGATTCAGGCTTTCCCAAAATCAGAATCTCTGCAGTCACTTTTTACTAAGCTGTTATTCTGTATTCACTTCTCGACCTAATTAATGTGGACCACTCATCGTTGTCTTCACAATAAGGAACTTGCAACAGAGTAAAGAATAATTTACACTGAGAGTAAGTACCAGGAACCTATGTTTACCATAGAAGATATAAGATATACAGTCAGATCCACCTCTTAATAACTGTCATATTGTCACTTAGCCACACTTCAGTACAAACTAGGAAAGCATTCACAAACACCAGACCCAATTACTGGGTAGCTTATGTGTATGTTGTAAGTAAGGAACAAGCATGTACACTGCAGATACTGGTTGAAAATATCCCTCTAGTGCAAAAACAAACAGTAGTTACTAGTGAGTGAAAGCAGTATTGCTGACAAGATGGAGATGGGTAAAGAGTTTTACTATATGTATTTACACCACACTGCAGTTGTCGTTATCTTGCAGGCCACAGGCTTGGGTGTAATAACTTAAATTCCTCATATCTCCTTGAAAACTATGGAATTATGTCTTATCTCTTTCTGTTACCTCTTTAGAACAACTTTTACATACACTAGGTCCTAGGTTGCTAAGCCTGTCATAGAATGTCTAATGCCTTCCTACCATCAGCCACAGAACAGAGATCAAAATGCTTTGAACTTGGGACTTGTTCAGGCTTGCAGAAATATTTCTCTCCAAACCACTTTGGTCGATCAATTATACGAAATAAAATATGGTATTTATGCAACAAAATGATGGATACAGGCAATCTTTAATCTTTTTTTCAATGGAAAAGTGTGAAGGACATGGTTTTCTAACTATAAATATGTGAAGGACTGGGTTATTTCAAATGAAAAGTTTTATCACACCTTTCCTTAGAAAAACTACTGTCCTTCACACTTTAATAGATACACTTCGGTGGCCTTCAGTTTAGTAGCACCTGTCTTGTTATAAAGTCTGATTAAATTGTGTTCTTAAGGTTATTGTAGAATTTGATTTTTAGTTTTACAGATTTTTTTATTTTTATTTTTGGGATAACTAAACTCAGGTTACACACATACTGATTTAAAGGGCAATTTGTTACACCTAGACCTAGTTTGGTTTCTAGAGGTTAACTTGGAAATTGTAGGACATGTATTAGCTTTGACAAAATGTTTACATTTAATCAAATGTGACACTATGTTGCATGATTCACAGAGACACCATTATATATAAAATATAAAATGTTGGTATACTGACGCTAAAGACAGGACAAAAAGTAGCCTACTATAAAGAGGGCATGAAATCTCATACTCTACAGAAATTAAACTACCTGAGAGCAAATGGTTGGAAAAGGGCAAGAAACTTTCAGAAAAACTGTTGGACTTCACTGGTTAGAAATGTAAGAAATGAGTCAACAGGGGAAAAAAGTAGCAGGCAGGCTATGTGTTTTACTTGTAGCCATGTGAACGCTGTAACATTTTCGATGTCAATTTAAAATCTGAATTTTGTAAATTTTTGTGCAGTATATGTAAGGTACTGTATAGTACAGTTGCACACAAAAGTATACTACACTTAGTATAAGATTGTGGCATGGCGGAAGCCTTGCATATGTGAATAGTATTTTGAATTTGAGTTTTGGCAGGGATGGGGTTAATTCCATCCCTGCCAAATCCATGTGTGTAATGTGGCTGGGTCTTGACTGGTTTGAATAATTGATGGTCAATGAAGCCCCAGCCATATGGTATAAAAAGGAAACCAGATCCTTTGTTTGTGGGCTAGTTTAGGGGGAGGTAGGTTTCAGTGAAGGTGATTGCCCAGCCGAAAGAGTGAAGAGGGTATGTTAACACTAGAACCGCCACAGCAGTCATTTTGAAGGTTTGAGGTTTTCAAATTTAAATTAATATGTGTGTCTATACAGTTGTCCGTTCATGACTATGAATAAATATATGTATTAAATTCCCTGACTGTGTTTGAAAGGCAGGATCACGAAAATAAGGAAGTTATAATCCTGCCCACCTAGAACCGCCAGAGCAGTCATAACTATATATATATATATATATATATATATATATATATATATATATATATATATATATATATATATATATATATATATATATATATATATATATATATATATATATATATATATATATATATATATATATATATATATATATATATATATATATATATATATATATATATATATATATATATATATATAAATATTATATATATATTATCTCAGTAGGAGAGATTTCATTTGAAGCTAGCCACAGTGCTTCAGCAGAAACATTTCTATTAGAAAACTGAAAAGATACAGCTTAGTGTTGCCACCCGTTACTTATTTTAAGGAACCATTCCGTATTGAACAGTAAAATGTAGTGCCCTGTTTCAAGTTAATATGAAATGCAGTTTGTTTCTTATTTTGCCTCACTGCTTGCCACACAGATTTTCCAGCCTTAGGTTCCCTGAGATCGGTAAACCATCCAGTGCTGGATGGACTTAACACACCCCAACTGAATTCCATTTCCCGTTTTTCTGTGTGCCACTCAGACAGGAACGAAAAGACATTGGGCCATTGTTGCTTCATGGCTTTTGCACTGGGGCGTGATCCTTTTAACAATGATTTGTTTTTGTTAAACTATTTTTTTAAATTTGTGATGCATCTTCCACTCCAAAAAAAAAAAACAGACTAATGCAGAAATCAGGGAGAATGGAAAAAGGAGTTCTCTTGGTTACTGTACATGTCACGTGCTTTAACGCACAAAATAGTGAGCTGACCAGGTGACAATAAACTAAACACTGTTAACTATGTATACAAACATTAACCCTCCCATTTTCCACTCTCTACAGGTTCTTTTGGGATTCTGTGACACCAACCCTGACCCCCCCCCCAGATGAATGTCCAAGGACCACAACACAAGTAAGTAAGTGTGGCGGAGTGTCCCACCCCTTTATGTTTATAAGTGTTTTATGTTGTATGTAGTGTGTTTAATGTTGGTGTTTATGTATAAAATACACTGGATATAAATATGGGTTACGATGTTTAAAATGTATATTTTGTATTTAGGCACAAGGATTGCACAGCACTTCACGTGCAAGTAAAATAATATGTGAGCACTGGGAATTGCACTTTATTAATTCACATGCAGTTGTACAGAGACTCCAATTGAATGATTGATTAGCAATCGAGTCTCGGTACAGCTACATAAAAGCAGCATGTTTTCACTCACTCGAGGTTGTGTGTTCAGTGAGTGGAAAATGGGTGTGGAGAGGAGAGAATTAAAAGCACAAGTAAAAGAAAAAACATAATTTCACTCTCCGTGTTTGTCTGTTCGTCTGCTGAGTTAGTGTCTGTTTCGCTTAGTGTTGATTCGTTTTGTTTGTCTGTTTATTTTGGCCTCAAGTGCCTGTGTTTTGTTTGTCTTTACAACCTTTTATTTCTGCTTGTTTAAATTATGAAATGCTGAGTGGTACCAATCGCTCAGCTCCACCCAACTCCACCTCTCTGTTGTTTATTTCCTGTACATAAAACTATACATATGACATATATTTAAAATATCAACATGTTCAACATCTGCCAGCATTTTCCAGTTAAGGTTCTGTGGTGATGGGATCATATGCTGGCCTGATGAGGACTGATCCTGCTCTGTTCCATTGTTCATAAATCTTGCCAGGCAATCTTGTGTCATTTCACACTCTCCCATCTCATCCATTATCCCTGCTTGGCATGGGTAATTGCCTTTATGCACCTCATCCTCTCCTGCTTTTGGACTTCGTTGACTACCAGCTTCTTCCATTGAACTGGGGCTGCTTTCTGCCATGTAGGAGGAGCTGAACTGAGACCAAGGCCTCCTCTTCCATGCTGTACTTGCCCCATGATATCACTGATATGAAGGACAGCTTTTGCATCTTCCACAGCTTCTTTTGCCACCCACTTTCTTCTAGTTTTCTACACAGGTGCTGCTTCCCTCACACATTCATCATGTGACTCTACCAATGTCATTTCCACTTTAACCCACACTTAAAAACTCCTTGGTTAAAGCTAAGACTAGCAGCTGCAGAATCCCTTTACAACAGCATGGAACTCTTAACCATGTATGAACTGATTAACACCTCCAGCTTCTCTACTGTTGTCAAGGAAACCTCATACACAGTGAGTGGCCACAGAAGTATTGGCAGTAGGCCAAATGGAAAGCACCAGAGTTTCAGTTTGCCCAGTAAAGCGCTGCTGTCTATGCTCTTCAACCTTAAACCGGTAAAGCACTGCTTGTTGTCTCACTTCTCCCACATGAACTGTGTCCTTTAGATCTCCATCATACCATCTCCCAATACTTTTCACAGGCTTGTCAGACACTATTAGTATTGCATCACCATTAATGTAGAATCCACTTATCCACTACTTTTCCTTTAATTATAGAGATGCTCCTTGACTCAGTGGGCTTGAGTTGCATTCATGCCCATTCAATGTTATTGATTAGTTTGCCCAATAACCAATTATTGCAGGCTACTGTTGTAGTGATGATTATCATGTCATCCATATTCGCTCTAATTGGTGGCATTCTAGAAGCCAAACATGCTCCTCCCACTATCCATTTTGACGCCCTAATAATTAATTCCATTGCTATGGTAAAAGCCAGTGGAGAAATGGTGCATTCTTCCATTATTACAATTTCTAGACATTGACATGTAGTGGTAAATTATGAATTTGAAAAACAAAATTGCAAACCCCCAAAGTAGGCTTTCACTAAGTTTGTTATTGTCCTCGGTACACTGAAAAAAATCAAATGCTGCCCAAAGAAGCTCATGTGGTACTGAACCGTATGTATTAGCTAAATCCAGGAATGTCTCATGGAGCTCTTTCCTCTCATTTTTCACAGCTTGCTCTACTTCTTTCCACTTAGGTGCACAGTCTTACATTTGGTATTTATGGTGGATTGATAGGTGGGATGTCTGAAGGAATTGACATAGGTTCCTTGCTTTTTTAATCTATGTGCGTTTCCTCAAGACATCTCTCCAGCTCAGGTTTAGTTGCTTTTAGTGTATCATTTTTCTTCCTGGTGAATAACTTCTTTGCAAATTTGAATGGGTCTTTATAAAAGTCGAATGGGTCTTTATAAACGTTCTCGCACACTCCTTCTTTTTGTAGTGTTTCCGTAGATGCTCAGCTCTGAGCAACGTTGCAAGCTTATCTTTTATGACCCTTTGTAATAGATTGAGTGCCTCCTTTTGACTTTGTTCTGCTCTCCTCCATTGCTTCCTCAGCTGCCTCCTTTCTCTAACTAGTGCTCAATCTCCTGCTGCCATCTATACTTTACTTGAAAAGTTTGTACTTTCTTTTTTCAACTCCAAACCTCTTGCTTCCATATGTGTAGATGGTAATCCCAAATTTATCCAGCTTCTTTTCGAATGTTCCACCTTACCTGGCAAAGTGGTAATTAGTAGAGCAGGTGAAGTGCAGGTGCAGTAATCCAACAAGAAAAGAGAGACAACAAAGTATGGGTGAAATGGTTTATGTTTTATTGTACTCCAAACGGTCTGATGACCAAAACATAACAGAGCTGGCAATACACAGTGATGTGTACCTGCAGAGCGGATGCTCTCCTCTATGTAAACAAAGCGCCCATCTGTGTAGCATGGCGGTGCAGCTGCCTCGAGCTACATGCAGCCTCCTTGGGTACGCACCCCATCCAATCAGGACCTCCCGATCATTTCAGTGCTAGACGAGCCTACCTGCTCAATTGGTTATTTAGCAAAGTGTCTCCTGTTACATGTCCCAGCTGCACACATCCACGCAAGAACCAGTGACAGGGTCCTCCCTGTCACAGGGGGTACAAGATATGAAGTCATCGTAGAACAGAGAAAGGCTTTTTCAGTGCTGCAGTGGGAAAACCAAATCCTGATGTCTTTCCATGCTTCTAAACTGTGGTAGACAGAGCAAGGCAAATATCCTGCCCTGAAGAATGATGTGAATAGTGAAATTGAGATGTCTCAGGAATGAAAAAAGGTCCTGTTTTGAACTGGTGTGGCTGGTTTCGAAGGATTTGAATGAGGGAGCGAATGTGTTCAAGTTTATCGGGGGGGGGGGGCATGCTTCAAAGCAGACAGTGTTCAAAGTTATCCTGGTCGAGGTGGAGGCAAAACAAATTATTCAATTCCGCTGATAAAAGCATTTTATTTTACATGCTGAGTTATCAATATCAAAATTACGAGGCCCTGCAAGGCCACGACTTCGGCATCCACCACCGAGCCAGCCACTGACATTCCAATGCTGTCGCCCATGTGCAGAGACCCAGTGCCAGTACTTCTCCTGGAACAAAAAGAGCAACTGCAAGAGCCCGAGGAGAGAACCGCCAGCGACCTCAGCAGCAACCCATCAGCACCCCTTGCCCCTTCAGCCCTCAGCCAGCAGTAGCACGAAGACCCAGAGGTGGGACCCATCCTTCGGCATCGGGGGTGTTGGATTCCGCCAGAAGCAAGCGTACGACCTGGGACCTGACGCAAGGGCATTGCAACAAGCACCACAGTCAGTCTTACTCTTAACTCACTGGAGCTCAACCTTCAGGGGACAGCCAGTTGTCCTACCAATGGCTCGGAACCAGCTGCAAAGAGCCCCTGTTCGCCAGCAACACGCCGGAGCCGCTGACACAGAAGGCCGCCAACTCGCCTCAGCCAGCGGGTTGTTCACTACTCCCGGCCGGGACGGCTGGGAAGTGAAAGGGGGCACACTACCGCCATCTGTTGGACAGCCTGCCCACTAACAAAGCAGGACTATAACTCAACCAGGAGGCTCATTTGCATGAGTGGAGGAGCAGGGCATAATTGGAGGTACTGTTTTGGCCAGTGGCTCTTATCTAAATGCTCCCTGACATTGCAAATAAATGTAAATAGTTGTGTAAGTGCTATATTGTCTTGCCCTGTTCTGTGTGATTTCGGTAAATAGTGTCGGCGCCACCTTAAGTGGCAGCAGCGTGTGTGAGAGTCTTATATTTAAGATTCTTTAAAATTGACTTGTTATTATTCATTAAATTCACTTGCAATTTGAACCTTAACACCTGTTTTTTGTCTTTTTTTAGTACAAATACTAATATCCATGTATTATAAAAAATAATAGATAGGCTTCAGTGAGTTAAAGGAAAGTAATTCCATCTCGGGTTTCTGTGACAGTTTATAAACTACTCAACTAAATGGCCTTGTAGTTTATGACGTCTATCTATCTATCTATCTATATATATATATATATATATATATATATATATATATATATATATATATATATATATATATAGATAGATAGATAGATAGATAGATATAGATAGATATATATATATATATAGATAGATAGATAGATAGATAGATGTCATAAATTACAAGGCCATTAGGTTGAACAAAAATATAAAAACAACATGCAACAACTTCAAAGATTTTACTGAGTTACAGTTAATATAAGGAAATGAGTCAATTGAAATAAATTCATTAGGCCCTAATTTATGGATTTCACATGACTGGGAATACAGATATGCATCTGTTGGTCACAGATACCTTAAAAAAAAAGGTAGGGTCGTGGATCAGAAAACCAGTCAGTATCTGGTGTGACCACCATTTGCTTCATGCAGTGCAACACATCTCCTTCGCATAGAGTTGATCAGCCTGTTGATTGTGGCCTGTGGAATGTTGTCCCACACCTCTTCAATGGCTGTGCGAAGTTGCTGGATATTGGCTGGAACTGGAACACGCTGTCATACACATCGATCCAGAGCATCCCAAACATGCTCAATGAGTGACATGTCTGGTGAGTATGCAGGCCATGGAAGAATTGGGACATTTTCAGCTTCCAGGAATTGTGTACAGATCCTTGTGACATGGGGCCGTGCATTATCATGCTGAAACATGAGGTGATGGTGGCGAATGAATGGCACGACAATGGGCCTCATGATCTCGTCACGGTATCTCTGTGCATGCAAATTGCCATCTATAAAATGCAATTGTGTTCGTTGTCCATAGCTTATGCCTGCCCATACCATAACCCCACCACCACCATGGGGAACTCTGGTCACAACGTTGACATCAGCAAACCGCTCACTCACACGATGCCATACACGCTGTATGCCATCTGCCAGGTACAGTTGAAACCAGGATTCAACCGTGAAGAGCACACTTCTCCAGTGTAAGGTGAGCATTTGCCCACTGAAGTCGGTTACGACGCCAAACTTCAGCCAGGTCAAAACCCTGGTGAGGATGACGAGCACACAGATGAGCTTCCCTGTGACGGATTTATTTTATGTTACCGGTAGGCTAAAGTAAAACAAAACCGCACTCGGTATTTATTTGATTTTACACAGATTATATACAGTATAGGCCTACTAAGCATTATAAATGTCTGTGTGTGTGATTATTTTATTTTTTAAACCGGACACCTCAGTATTTCAGACAACTTTGTCTCTCTCCCAAAAGTCTGGTTTAGCAAGGGACTACTGTATACATGGAGAATGATTTCCATGGCAACATCCTATAGTGCCCCACATAATGGTCTGTGACTTGCATTTTAGTCAGGCTTTTAATTTCATGTGCAAAAGTGAAGATAATTAGACAATTTCACTTCAGTCATTATTTTATTATAGAGTGTGGCAGGCTGGCAAGTGGATAGAGGTCCAGAGACAGTCTGTAGTTCAAAAAAATAATTATTTTATTATAAATACACAAAAATAAAAGGGCACAAGGGCCAAAACAAAGCAATTTAAACACAAAAAGAAAGACAAAAAAAACAAAAACAAAAATAACAATTTCCAGGCTGGGCAATGCCTTCACTGGATTCACAAATCTCCAAAAATCACACACCAAAAACCACCAACCTGCTTCCTCAGCTCCCTCCTCCAAAATGAAAAGCAGAGGCCTCCTTTTATGTCAGGTGGCTGGGAGCTGATTGATCGTTAAACTAATCATCTAATCAACCCCAGCCACCTGAACACAATGAACCAAGGCAGGTAGGGGAATTTAACCCCATCCCTGCCAATTTCTAAAGAGCAGAGCTGTGCTCTGCCACATACCTCCCCCCATGTACAACGTACACTGGCCGCGTACAGCGACGGCTCACCCCTTTTTATTGGAGTGACCGGGGCATCTCCCATGTCTACCGCCAGGTAATTAACCACCATGAGGGCAACCTCTGGGAAGGATGCTGGGTGGTGTTGTTCCTCCCACTGTTCCCACCTCTCCCTATCTCGATGCCACAGCGTGTTGATAACTATGGGGAGATCGTGGACGAGGTCTGCCTCAGGGTGCATCAACCAGTCCCAGATCTCCTGGGACGGTGGTGAAGGTGGTGGTGCTGGAGGTAGTGGGGTGGCCCCTGATGCCCGGGGTGAATACTGCACCTCTTCCTGGGCCTGGTTGTACGGGCATCCTGCCCAGTTGTGGCCGTCCTCCTCACACCGGCCACACCAGTTTTCTGGTGGCACGTCTGGGCAGGACCGCCAACGATGGTCCTCCTTCCCGCACCAGGAACACCAGGGGAAGAGGCTGGCCGGGTCCTCCAGCGGTGACTGCAGCAGCTTGCATTTCTTCAGCTGCTGCTGCTTTTCCTGCCTTTGCCGCTGTCTGCTCTTCTTTCCCATTTTTATTTTGTTTTTCAAAAAAAAATTATCCCAAAAATTCCAAAAATGAAAATAAATAAATAAATACTGCTCTGAGCCTCTAGGTGGTGCTATCCCACTCTGACACCAAATGTGGCAGGCTGGCGAGTGGATAGAGGTCCAGAGACAGTCTGTAGTTCAAAAAAATAATTATTATAAATACACAAAATTAAAAGGGCACAAGGGCCAAAACAAAGCAATTTAAACACAAAAAGAAAGACAAAACTAACAAAAATAACAATTTCCAGGCTGGGCAATGCCTTCACTGGATTCACAAATCTCCAAAAATCACACACCAAAAACCACCAACCTGCTTCCTCAGCTCCCTCCTCCAAAATGAAAAGCAGAGGCCTCCTTTTATGTCAGGTGGCTGGGCGCTGATTGATCGTTAAACTAATCATCTAATCAACCCCAGCCACCTGAACACAATGAACCAAGGCAGGTAGGGGAATTTAACTCCATCCCTGCCAATTTCTAAAGAGCAGAGCTGTGCTCTGCCACATAGAGATACATACTTACAGAATAAATATACCACTTTCCTTATTTACACACATGTAGAATTCAGAGCTGTTACAGCACCAGCTAATGAGCATGCTTCTGTTTTTATCTACAGCCTCTGTCGAGAAGATGTATACAAGAACCGTAGCTCTCTACTCTAATCGATTTTTGTTTTAGTGCTGCTTCCATTATGTTCTTTAAGAACATATATTTTGTTAAATGAATCATTCTCTTTAACTGACAGCATCCTTTTTTCCATCAATCGTTAATCCTAAACCATCCATTAGTGCTCATGCTTGAGTCCATCAGTCTATGTTCCAGGTTTCGTTTTGCTCCATTTTTTCTCAGTGGGATTTAAAAGAAAAAGGTAACATTGATGAACTTTAGACAAACTCTCATCTTATCAGTTCTTTGGACAGTCAGAAGGGAGACTCTTCACAGTAACTGTACTGTATGTGTAGTCAGAATTCTGTAACAAATGCATATGGCAGCAAGACCAATTCAGTGATGATATGTTACATTCCTATCCAATTCAACCTCTTCAAATGGGACAGGCAGTACTATGGTTTTGTAACAAAGTCCCCACCCCCACCGTGGTCACTAAACTCAATCTTTATAGGCTCACTCAAGTGCCTGTCGCAGTATCGTCCTATTGTATTGGAGTTAGTGAATCAGTTACTTGTTCTAGTTAAGATGCACAGCGTGTGACTGCTTGTGTACGCCAGTGTTTATGCTGGATAGGGCAGTAAGAAATACTAAAGAAGATGTCTGCTTCCATGGCAGGAGCCACACTTAGAGTTGTCAGCAGGAGGAAACTGCTAGCTACAAGAACAGCGTTAACTTTGGTAAGTATATTGTCATTTTACTCTAAATAAGACTGAGTATGTTATGTTGCTATAAGTTACGCATACTTTACCCTTTGGAGACTGGCAGGGGAGGGGGGAGTTTGAGATGGGCTGGCCTGACAGTTCATTTCCAGGGTTGGGAAGTGGGTCAGCCTGGATGAAGGCAAGACTCTGTTGCAGGAACGTATTGACCTGGAAGGTAGACGAGGTAGCAGCTGCAAGCAATAAAAGCAGCTGCAATCGTTTACCAAGAGGTCATGCATGATAGCATAAAAGGGGCCTGTGACCAGGATAATGGTAGTGGTGACGTCAGATCCGGAAGAACACAGAAACCAAAACACGTAATGGCGGTGAACCTGGGACGCTACGGCGTCCAGCGTTTTATTAAATAATAAAACAAACAAAAGATTTAAACAAAACAGCACATGGCACTTGACGCCAAAGAAAACAGACAAACAAAATGACGAATAGACAAACACGGAGAGTGAAACCAATTACTTTACCTTCTCTTTGTTTTTAATTCTTCTCTCCACACCCGTTCTCCACTCACTGAACACACAACCCCGACTGAGTGAAAACATGCAGCTTTTATGCAGCTGTACTGAGACTTGATTGCTAATCAATCATTCAATTAGAGTCTCGGTACAACTGCACGTGAATTAATAAAAGTGCAATTCCCAGTGTTCACATATTATTTCACCTGCACGTGAAGTGCTGTGCAATCCTCATGCCTAAATACAAATATACATTTTAAACACTTGTGCTCATAACCCATATTTATATCCAGTGTATTTAATACATAAACACCAACATTAGCACACTACATACAACATAAAACACTAATAAACATAAAGGTGCAGGACACTCCACCACAGGGCCAGAGAATCAGTAATCTTTTCCTTCATTTGGCTCAAATTGAGAGGAACTGGAAGGACCGGGAGAGTTCCCAAAAAGAGAAAGATATTTGTGAGTGTCTGTTTGTTTGTTTAGTCTGTTAGTAAGTGTCTGTGTTTGTGAATCACCAGATAGCTAACACGGATGCGGAGCTGTCGCCAAGGGCCAGCAAAAAACCATATCAACACAGCACTACAGTCATGATTAACATTGTTAGCACTAATTGTCCTGCACCACAAGCACTGAGAGTACTCACTTTGGACTTTGTGAACATGTGTGTCTAATTTTGTGTGTTAAACGTACCGAGCTTATTATTCACGGAATGGCAACCCCGTTTTTCATTGTGCAATACACATTGTTGTGTATTGCAAAAGCTTTATTATTTACTAGCTGGTCATCTGACCATTGGATTCAAAAAACAAACAAAACAATCCATGTCATCCTTACTTTGTTGTCTGTTTGTTCTTTGGATTACTGCATCATCACCGCTCCTGCTATACCTGTTCACGATCAGCAGCCACTTTGCCACAACTAACCTAAACCTTAACTTAGAATTTAAATGTATTTAAGTCTGTGTTTCCATGGTAACCATTTACTGTCATAAAGCAATAGCGGCTCGTGACTTTGATAAGTGGGGAGGGTAAAAAACCAAAACTATTTTTGTTGCACTTAAATATGCAACAAACAAGCATGCAGTATATTCATCCAAGCAGCTTATATTCTTACATACACAGTAAATGAAAAAAAGACCATGCCAGATTAATAAATATTAAACTCTGTCTCTATCCAGATTATAACACTTACGCTCACCTTCACAGAGCAAGACTTGCTTAAGCGTTCCTGGCCTGTGGTATTCCTTGTATATGTTTTAATTCACTTTAAACAAGAAAAGCTCTGTTCCACAGCTGCTGAAGATGCAGGAACTGTTGCAACAAGGCACATCAAATGTTTAAGAGATACAAATGGCAAAATCGTAGAGGAAGAAAAAAAAATAGCAAATATGTTAAATGATTACTTTTCACAAGTTTTTACAAAGGAAGATACTGACAACATGCCCCACATGTCATCCAGTTCCTATCCAGTTTTAAATAACTTTAGCATAACTGAGGCAGAAGTGTTAAAGGGACTAGGAGCTCTTAAAATAAACAAATCCCCTGGGCCGGATGAGATCCTCCCAGTAGTACTCAAAGAAATGAAAGAAGTAATTTACAAACCGCTAACCAAGATCATGCAGCAGTCTCTTGACACAGGGGTGGTACCGACAGACTGGAAAATTGCAAACGTAATACCGATCCACAAAAAGGGAAACAAAACTGAACCAGGTAACTACAGACCAGTAAGCCTGACTTCTATTATATGCAAACTTATGGAAACTATAATAAGAGCCAAAATGGAAAATTACCTATATGGTAACAGAGTACTGGGAGACAGTCAACATGGTTTTAGGAAAGGGAGATCGTGCCTAACTAACTTGCTTGATTTTTTTGAGGATGCAACATCGATAATGGATAATTGCAAAGCATATGATATGGTTTATTTAGATTTCCAGAAAGCTTTTGACAAAGTCCCGCACAAAAGATTAATTCTCAAACTGAACGCAGTTGGGATTCAAGGAAACACATGTACATGGATTAGGGAGTGGTTAACATGTAGAAAACAGAAAGTACTGATTAGAGGAAAAACCTCAGAATGGAGTGTGGTAACCAGCGGTGTACCACAGGGATCAGTATTAGGTCCTCTGCTATTCCTAATCTACATTAATGATTTAGATTCTGGTATAGTAAGCAAACTTGTTAAATTTGCAGACGACACAAAAGTAGGAGGAGTGGCAAACACTGTTGCAGCAGCAAAGGTCATTCAAAATGATCTAGACAAGATTCAGAACTGGGCAGATACATGGCAAATGACATTTAATAGAGAAAAGTGTAAGGTACTGCACGCAGGAAATAAAAATGTACATTATAAATATCATATGGGAGATATTGAAATTGGAGAAGGAATCTATGAAAAAGACCTAGGAGTTTTTGTTGACTCAGAAATGTCTTCATCTAGGCAATGTGGGGAAGCTATAAAAAAGGCTAACAAGATACTCGGATACATTGTGAAAAGTGTTGAATTTAAATCAAGGGAAGTAATGTTAAAACTGTACAATGCACTTGTAAGACCTCATCTTGAATATTGTGTGCAGTTCTGGTCACCTCGCTATAAAAAAGATATTGCTGCTCTAGAAAGAGTGCAAAGAAGAGCGACCAGAATTATTCCGGGCTTAAAAGGCATGTCATATGCAGACAGGCTTAAAGAATTGAATCTGTTCAGTCTTGAACAAAGAAGACTACGTGGCGACCTAATTCAAGCATTCAAAATTCTAAAAGGTATTGACAGTGTGGACGCAAGGGACTTTTTCAGCCTGAAAAAAGAAACAAGGACCAGGGGTCACAAATGGAGTTTAGAAAAAGGGGCATTCAGAACAGAAAATAGGAGACACTTTTTTACACAGAGAATTGTGAGGGTCTGGAATCAACTCCCCAGTAATGTTGTTGAAGCTGACACCCTGGGATCCTTCAAGAAGCTGCTTGATGAGATTTTGGGATCAATAAGCTACTAACAACCAAACGAGCAAGATGGGCCGAATGGCCTCCTCTCGTTTGTAAACTTTCTTATGTTCTTATGTTCTTAAATGGTAAAGTTGGCACATTGCTTTGTCCAGATTGTTTTGCCTGTAAAACTTCAAGAGAGAGCAAATATGTCTATTACCAGCTTGGAGATTTTTGTCTGAAAAGATCACAATTAGCTCAGTTTTCAAGCGCTCAATATCAAAGAAACGGCTGTACTTGTTTAGTGATTCTATAGCTTCAATGGGAAACTCATTGTTCATTTGGACAAATTTTGATGGCTCAAAAAGTTGCAAAAACTTTATTTCCTCCAGGGTGACCAAACAAATTGTCCAGAATCTTTTTACAGCCCGTGAGAGATTTTTCAGATCACTGCAGCCTTCAGAAACCCACGGCGAAGTAGTGTTGGTTTTAAAAAGCAAACAAGGCCAGCAGAACAGCTTGCAGTCAACCATTTTGTTTTCTCGTACCACAAGCAGTTAAAAAGACGGTTTTGTTTTTCACCTCCTTGTTGAAGACGGTCCAATTTAGGCTTTGGATGACCTTCTTTTTTTATTAAATTTTTTTCCTCAATTGCAAGTGAAGAAAATGGCATATGGATTAAAAAATCTACTGTGTTTTTGAAGTCAGCATCCATACTGAATAAAAACATAACACTTGTGTTATAAATTCAAAAATTCTACATCAGTCACCGCCCACTGAAAATTAGCATTCCAAAGAGAGACGTAATGCACACAGCATGCCCAGTCTAGTAAATAAAAGACTGTGAGTGGTGGAGGCTTAGACTCAAAGGTTATAGTCGTGTCATATAGCCAATATAAATTTTGAAGTGAAGCGCGCGTCTAGTTTTTCTTCTTGTTTTTTTTTTTACTTTTACAAAATTACGGGTAGTCTTAGCTTCTGTAGCCTCTTATGACGAGCCACCACCGTCAGAAAAAAATCATGGCCTCCCACCACAATCTCCGTCGTTTACACACTGTCTGAGGAGAGAGAGAAAGACAGAAACAGTTCACTGGAAGTGTACTCTGATACTGAGGTAATTGAAAGGCTTTGTTTACCAAGGCAAACCATTATAAAATTTGCAGAATATCTAAAGGATAAATCGAGGCCTGCCAGCGGCAGAAACCATAGTGTCCCTGTACTGTTACAGGTCTGCTTGGCACTCTGATTTTATGCAACAGGTTGTTTTTTAAATTCTGTGGGAGATTTCATAGGGCTGCATAAATCAACTGCCTTATGGATAGTCTACAGAGTGTCAAAGGAACTTGCAAAAAGACTGCCAGTGTTTCCTGTTGAGTCAGCTGTTCTGAACAGAATGAAAAGTGACTTTTTTCTATTGCTGGTTTTCCTAATGTTTTGGGAGAAGTTGATGGAACTCATGTAAAGATAGAAACTCCTTCAGCTGATGAACACCTGTATGTGAACAGGAAGGGATACCACAGCATAAATGTTTAAATGGTCTGTGATGCTAACCTGAACATCATCAACTGTGTGTCACGCTGACCTGGCTCAACCCATGATTCTCGCATCCTGAGACAGACTGTTGTACACGAAGCTTTTGAAGGTGGCGCAATACCCGGTATAATGCTCAGAGTCAGCGGATATCAGCTGAAACCATGCTTACTTCCACCATTCATCAGCCCAACCAAAGAAGCCCATACCCACTACAACGACGCTCACACAAAATCAAGGAATGTGATTGCAAGGTAAGAGCAAATATGCCATCATGTTAATTCTCCCTTCATAACAGGTGTAATCCCATTTAAATGTATATTTATAGTTTATCTTTGGTTAACTTTTTTTATAGATACCGAAATAAATAAAGACGTAATTAAAATACATTGTGGAAAATAAAATGTTTAAATTACTGTTTATATAATGACAGGGAACTTCCAGACCCGGAGGGGCTAAATGGTGCGGTTGTGTAGGAAGAGGAGGAAGTGTCTCAGCAAGCGAGAGTGGATGAAGATGGCTCAGGAAGATACATTTGCCAAATGATTGTGGAGATTTTTTTCTCCAATTAATGTTTTAGAATTTACAAAGCCACAAGTAATCTCCCACAGGATTTAAAACCACAACCTGCAAAACAAACGTGTAGCACCTCAGGGACACTGGTTTTGGGGTGTTGCAGGCCTCAGAATATACTTTTGATCTGCTAATGTTGTAATGGTTTACTTTGGTATAAAAGCCTTTCAATTACCTTAATAATAATATAAATATAATAATAATAATAATAATAATAATAATAATAATAATAATAATAATAATAATAAACTATGTGTGTAGCAATTTCTGTATTATACCTCCAATTATTTCTTATTAGGCTTTTTTTTAAGACAAATGTAGCTATTTAAAAATAAACTTATATTTAATACTTTAGTACTTTTTTTCTGAATAATTACCAAATAATAATAATGTTTTACTAAAAGTTACCGTGGAATTGGTTTTGAAACTTAGATCTACCAGTTTTATTTTAAAGTTGTGTTAAAACATTATTAAAACAAGAAACAATTTAACATTTTTGTGTGTTGATAATTTGTTGCAGTTTACTGTTCTGACATTTTTGCTATTTCCAATTTTAGTTTAGTTTTTTCTAACTAACTTTTCTATTTCTAAATATAGCTTCCTCTTCTCAAGAATCAAATTGTGGTGTTGTTGTTCCATGATCGTAACCATGGTGATTCTCTTCTCTCTTCCTCTCCCAGTGCTGCACTCAAACTGCTTCAATACATTTCGCTGGAGTGGGACCTCGCTTTCTTGCTCAACTGAGATATATGGAGTAAAAAAAAATCAATCATAATGCATTATCAATATTTATCTTATAACAGTACCTGTTGTCCTTTACTTACATTTTTGTATCCAATTAGCATATAAAAAAATGTTAAATTATTTAATAATTGTTTCTAATAACTCCCAAAACATAATAAAATAGTGTAGTTTGGATAGGGTTGCCATCTTTTCCACAGACCAAACCCAGACATATTTCTCAGTCAGCCTAGTTCTTTATCAGAACTGCAGTATACTGTAATACAGTTTAACACAATACCACCAGATCTCGGTACAAATCACTAATCATGTATTATACACAGGATTGTGCTTTTAATGTTTCTAACAATCGAGCTTGCAAGCCGGAAAAATAGTTGCTATATCATAGCAGGTTAGAGTCTAATCTTACCTGAGACAAGTAGCTGTGGTAAATTTCCCAGAATGTGTTGCAAAATTGACGAAATAAGACCAGTCTAACAAAAGGCTGTTTTATGCAACCATTTTAACTGAGTGTCTATTGTTAGTCTGACTTATAATTAGACTAAGACAAAGACTTTAGTCTATGTTTATGCAACTGGCCCCGGTTGTAATAGAAACCTGAAGTTAGTCGTAGTCACTATTTAGTGTTTATTGTTTAACTGATTATTTGGGATAAGAGCGCTTTTTGAAGCAGCATGTATATATGATATAATAAATCAAAAACAGCTGCCCATCCCTTCACTAAAAAGGCTTTTTTTTCACAAAGTAATGATATTCAAATTCCTTTCTAAGGCAAACAAGCTACTGTGTCACTTAACCACTGCTGCCACATGAAAGAACACACTCTACACAAAATACTGACACATTTACTGCCCTTGCCCCAGGAAGAGGCCCCCCCCAAACCACAAGCTGCCCCCCGACAGTAATTAAAAAAAAAATGTACATAAAATAATGACATTCCAATGCCTTTGTTAAGTAAACAAGCCGCTGTATCACCACTAATGCCACATGAAAGTACACACTCTACAGAGAAAATTGATATCAAATGCATTACCCTTTACCCCAGAAGAGTTTGTATTTCTTTTACAAAACAATGGTAATAAAATGCCTTTCATATGTGAACAAGCTGCTGTGTCACTTATTTAAAAAAATTTCAGGTAAATGAAATGCATGAAACATTGTGCAGATTAGGATCCTGTTTGTTTTATTAGCAAGACAGGGACTATTTTTTGATCGTATATATTTATGTTTGAGTTAGGTTATGCCTTCACTGTTCAGTTGCACAATATCCTAAAGTAGATCTGAGGTCTCATGAATGGTGTCCTCGTCTTCTTTTACTACTTATCATCCCATGCTATCAGCATTCCAAAAAGGGTTTTATTTGAAATGTATATGTTAATGGATAAACATTTTAAAATACCACTTATTTGGAACAACATCTGAAACTCAGAGCACAATATATGTGGTAATGAATATTTATTTTGAAAAGCATTGATAGAATACCAATACAGTATATTTCTAGACTAGAAGAGCATTTTCAACAAGCTTTTTAATATAAAGCAGTGGAATACCCTAGACTTGAACTGGCAATCTCCAGGCTATAGGGCATATCCTACACTCCATGTGGAGTGCCTTTACTGGATGCGTGACTCATTAATATATATATATATATATATATATATATATATAATATATATATATATAATATATATATATATATATATAATTGTACATGTTTATTTCCATATTTTAAATATGTTTGTATTTCTGCAATTTATCATTGGAAATAAACGGAAACTGCAATGGCAACATTGTTTTGTGTCTCATTGAGTGTGTTGCAGCTTTAATTCAAAGATTTGATTAGCAAACATCTCTGACCTTTTATTGCTTACCACAACCTCTCCGCACATGGCATCAGTGGGAAAAAAAACAACAATAAACAAACAGCTGATACAACCCTTTAAGTACATGGATTTCTAGCGTGTGCAATAATGCCATCACAGAAAAGGAGAAAGCCTTGCTAATCTGCAAAACTTAATAATTTTTTTTCAGGTCAGTAGTTTAGACTTGAATATGTTTCAATTGACGTTATCCCATAATTTAAATGTCCTTATTTTATCACAACGAAACCAAAACGGTAGGAAATAATATTCTAAATTGTATTTGTGTTTATTATCATTGTTTCTCCATCTTATGATAAAAATACATTTTAGTATTTCCAGTATACACAAAGCTACCAAACCTCCTCATTGTCCTGAGTCTCTTAGGTAGCATGTCCCAGTGCCCCCACAAGTTTTGTAAAATCTTACTTTTGTCCAATTTGTCTGACTGTCTGTGTTAGGCCATAGCTCAATGGTAATTAAGCAACAGTGACGGACTGAGGTCAATCTAAAGCTACCAACTGGTCCAATAATCCCACAGACAGGACAGTTTTTTAAAGTTGCTCCTAAACTGAAAGAAATTAATCTGTAAATTAAGTGTTAAACCTTTGCTAAATTGATATTGTTGCTTAATTACCACAAGAGATCTTGACGATACATCTTGAATATTTTTAATTCCATTATGTATCTTATATTGGAGCTCAGATATAGACTAACATGTTGCAGCAGAACAACTAGAAAGAGTAAATATGAGTTAACTTCAGCACACAGTGCTGCTCCACAGCACTGGCTGCAACTTAAAAATAAAAATTATATGCTATTAAAATTGTACAAAAACAGCTCCATGGATTAGCGATAAAAGCCAATGCCTGGCTTCAGCACAGGGAGCCATGTCCTCACAGCCTCAAATCTACAGCTATGGCCAAAAGTTCTGCATCAGCCTATAGAATGAATTAATTTTGCTTGTCGAATGTTACATATTGAATAACATACAACTTTGTAGTTTTCTGTAGTATTTAATGAAAAACTGATAAATTTAAAATGTGACATTTTTAAATCTAACATGACTATTGTAATACTACTGTGGCTTCACTTTGTAGTTTGTTTGAATACATAATGTTAAATAAAATATCTAAATTCTGTTCATATATATTTTTATTTTTATTGCCTCAATCTTGAAATTCTAGGTGATGCAAAACTGGGTTGAAGATAAAAGAAAAGAAAAAAAAAACAGGAGTAAATAAGTAGCTATTAGGTTAAATTGTGTTGTTTCTTTCTGTGGCCAATACAGCTTTATATATCAATCATAAGCACAATTACACAGCACTTACACTTTGGTGCGCTACACATTTATTGAACTGAAGACCATTTTGACCTCGTCCTTTTTGTTGCCAGTTTAGAGCCCTGGTAATAGCTTGTAGTGTTGTTGTTTTTCTTCTTTTTTTCTAGCACTAGCTTGAAGTAATTCATCACAATATTAGTAATGATTGTCAAGATTTTTTGTTTTGTTGCTCTACTAAGACAATGCCATTCAAATACTTTTTGAAGCAGACATTTTCTTAATTGATTAATGAGATTAATGAGAAAGTTACAGAATCTTGTTTTTAAAAAGTAACCAAATATTATAAATTACATTTGATTTTAAGGAAACGTTTGAAAAATTCATGACAATAAATTTACACATGTGTTCCCTTATTAAACTCTGCAAACATGAATTATTTTAATAGGCACTGGTAGATAACAAATATTTAAACCTATTTTGTAAACTTGCCCAAATTCATTTTATCATAGTTTTGCTAGATTCAAGAGAACGATTGGACCAGTATCTCTAGAGATTAAGACAAGTTTACATCCTAATTTCAAGTGAGTAAGCTGTCATTCATTTTATGGATAACATAATGAGAAAAAGACCATTAACTTTGTTTCCTTGTACTGTAAAGTACCTTCCAGGGTTGGTGATTAAAAAAAAAATGTAAAAATCTGATTTATTTGATTTAAATCTGAATTTTTTAAATTTTAAATTGAGTTTTTTTTTTTTTTTTTAGTAGTACTGTAGTTGTAGCTGCACTTAAGCATGTTGGAAATGGTGGTTTGTGAGTGACCTACAATATGTAAAATACAATATGTGAACTACAATAATTTAGCGATGGAGTAGCTCAGAGTAAAATCCCCCTCACTCATCCCAGCCATTCTTTTACTTTACTTTTCTTTCTTTGATTTCCTCTTTCACTGTCAGTCCAAACCCACACAGTTTACTTAGGGCTACTTTGATATTTATAGTGTGTTCAATTCCTGACTGCACCACTCAATAAACCTGGTTTCAGCGGGACTTAACTCAGTGCTCAATTGTCTGTTTGGTACCACACTGCACTGTCATCAGAATAATAAATATTTCAATTAGATTACAATGCGTGTGTTAAGAAGACTGCTTCCAAATCAAGCTTACCTCTTTTTCTAAATAAGAAACTTGACTGTGAACACATTCGAATGCCAATTAAATTGGATGCTTATTTTCTACCTTTACAGTTTCCTTTATAGATCAAATGACGCTTGGTGTTAGATCTCCCTCCCGACCTGAGTGGATACTAGATAAAGGGAGCAGAGTACCCTGGAATAAAAGGCTTGACACTTTATTCTCGTGGGTAGGTGGAAATCGGCTGGCTAGAAAAGGAACTGAGCTACGGTACCCGAACACAATGACCCAAATGGGAAACGGCGTGACATCCGCACATTGGAGGAGCGGATGCGCTCGTTAACCAAGGGGTCATGAGCGAGGGTATAAAATAGGGGCGTAGCAAAGTAATCTGCTTCTTTGTAAATGACTGGACTTAACCTAGAAGGAGTAAAAGTATTGCTGAGAACTGTGAGTGTTTGTTTTGTGTTTGTAAAGTGTCGGCTGTAACTGTTTGTCGGCTGGCGTTATATTGGGGACACAGCTGTGGTCTACAAAATTTTAGCTCACTTTTGATTATGGGTATCAATATGTAAAAATCACGGCACAATCACGGCTCAAAATAGACAATTTTCACTAAATGATCACAACTAAGGTTTAAACTTAATGTCGATATTGTAAAATTGTAAACATCTATTTAGTGTATTTAGTCTATTAGTCAAAAGTAACACTTTTTCAAACACCCATAGCAGGAAAATGCTTACCTTTTCATTTTAACATGTACTCCTTGTCCGATGTAAAAAATTTCTCAACATTGAAATTATACTCTGGTTGTAAATTGAACATTTTACAACAATATCCTTTTTGTTAATGTCATTTAAACACTGCTGTTGTATTGGTATTACAAGATGTACATTAAAAGCACATTGTTAAAAGATTAGAAGGATAGTTCTTCATCTACACTGTTGACAGGTACTGTTAAGCACCACAGGGGAACTACTGCAGGAGCTGCAAATCAGAGTTTCATGTTTCGGCAAAACCGTAAATTGTCCTCCCTTTAGGTTTTGCATTATCAAGGGGTGGTTTGACTCTTCACACACCCATACATTTGACACAACTGTTGAAAAAGTCCCGATTTCAAAAGCTGCTCCTCGGTCACTAAGAATCTGCTTGGGACACCAAAATGACTGGATTATTGTACGCCAAAAAGCCCTTGCGGTAGTATGAGTGTGTGGCAGAGCAAAGCTCTGCCGTTTAGAAATTGGCAGGGATGGGGTTAATTTCCCCTACCTGCCTGGGTTTATTATGTTCAGGTGGCTGGGATTGATTAATTGATTAAATGATTAACTTAATTAATGATCAATCAGCGCCCAGCCACCTGACATAAAAGGAGGCCTCTACTTGTCATTTGGGAGGAGGGAGCTGAGGAAGCAGGTTGGTCGTGGTCGTGGTCGTGGTCGTGGTCGTGGTCGTGGTCGTGGTCGTCGTGAATTTTTGAATCCAGTGAAGGCATCGCCCAGCCTGGAAATCTTTATTTTTGTAAGTTTTGTGTTTAAATCCCTTTGTTTTGGCCCTTGTGCCCTTTTATGTTTGTGTTTATTTATAATAAAAGTATATATTTTTTGAACTACAGTCTGTCTCTGGGCCTCTATTCACTCGCCAGCCTGCCACAGAATGGTTTGATCTTTAGTCTGGAAAGCCCAGGCAAACAAAAAAACAAAAAACAAAAAAATTTTGTTCCTGGGTAGTAAGTGTTATTTCCTAATTGCTTATGCCTCAAAAGTATAGAACATGGCTATTATTCCCCACAAACTTTGCTTTTGTGACCAGGACAGTGATATTTCAAAATATCACTATTTCCAATGGGAAAATGGGCAGATATGTGTCTTTTCGTTCACATAAAGTCAGAAAAAACAACATATGAATCCAAATTAACATGTATTTATACTAAAGTAATACAAAGATGACTGCAAAAGATTTAGAAGTGAGTAGTTTTTTGAGATTTACAATTATACTGTAAATACAGTATAATTGTAAATCTCGAAAAACTACTCACTTCTAAATCTTTTGTCAAACACCCGCTGCATGTGTTGCAGATGAGGGTCGAAGATGGGGGAGTAAACAATAATATCATCCAGATAAATCAGAAGAGAGTCTTGATCCGTGGGATCAACTTCCACCTGCCAGTACCCTCTTGCTAAATCCAACATGAAGTACCATGCTGCCCTCTAAAAGGTTTTAATGATTCTTCCATGCGAGTATGGGATATGCATCCTTATGAGTGCCTGCATTCAGTCTGCGATATTCCACACAGAACCGCCAGGTTCCATCCTTTTTCTTTACTAGAACCACCGGGGCGGCCCATGGGCTGGCACTTTCATGAATCATTCCTCCCTCCAACATGGTGCTTAGCAAACCCTGAAGCTCCTGATACAAGGTGGGCAGAATGGGGCGGAACCTTTCTCTAATAGGGGGTGCATCCCTCTTTGGGATGTGATGCAGTACAGCATCTGTGCAGCCAAAATCTTCATGAGCAGCAAACACCAGTGACAAAGGAGTTCAGCCAATTGCACTTCTTGAAAGGGAGTCAAATCCTCACCACTTAAGCCCATCACTGGAACCTCAGGGGTGTTCTCACTCTGGGCTCAACAGATACTGACCTCAATGACCCCAGGTTCCTTGGGGATCAATACCACATCCCTTTCCCCCTGGAACTCTGCCGAATCCACCGAATGGACAACAGCCAAGGCTTTCTGCTGGGTCAACTCCACTAAGTGAGCGGTCACGTCACGGACCGGCACAGGACAATGGTTCCCCTCTATACCAGGGCACGGGCAACTTGCCACTCGGAGTCTGGGGCTATAGGTCCCGACGATCTTCAGCAATAGGGACAATTTGCATCTCCCACTTCTCATCACCCTCGAAGGCATTGATAATAAAGTCTGCCTGTTGTTCATCAGTTAGATATTGGGACCTAATCATTGCCCTAAGCTGGGCCCACCATTCGCCAAACCTCATTTTGTTATTGTGACAGAAATATAATGATTTCTGGTTGTAAATCTCCTCTCTTGACCTGTGAGGGTGCTAAATAGCGAAAGGAGAAGTGTCTGGACGGGCTGTCCTGACAGTTAAGTTTCCGAGGTCGGGAAGCCAGTCAGCCTGGATGGAAGTGAGAGTCTGTTGCAGGAACGTATTAACCTGGAAGGTAAATGAGGTAGCAGCTGCAAGCAATAGATGCAGCTGGAATCGTTTACCAAGGGGTCATGCGGGGTAGCACAAAAGTCCAGAAATGCTAATCTTTTCCTTCGCTTGGTTTTGGGTTAGAAACTGGAAGGACCGTGAGAGACGCAGAGAAAGCATATTGAAAATATTTGTGAGCATTTTTCTGTTTGTTTGTCCGTGTCTGTTTAGTAGCTGTCTGTGTTTTCTGATTATAGCACTAGACAGCTAAACACAAATCCGGCGCTGTCGCCAAGGGCCAGCACAAACCAGATGTGTGTGTCTAGTTTTGTGTGTTTAAGTACTGTGCGTATTATTGACAGGGCTGCAACACTTTTGCAATACTGTGCAGTACACATGGTGGTGTGTTGCAAGCTTGTTATTATTTACTGTCTGGTCATCAGACCCTTGGATTATAAACAAATAATAAACAAACCATTTCACCCGAACTTTGTTGTCTGTTGGTTTCTTTGGATTATTGCACCAGCACCACACCTGCTGTACCCCTGTTCACTATCAGCAGCCACTTTGCCACAGCTATCTAATCCTTTAAATTTTGGGATCGAGGAAGCCCCCGTCATCCAAGGTATTATCATAGTAGTTACTACTGGGGGATTTACGCTCTCTTCCTGCACTACTGGGGGTGTCACCGCTGGGGGACCCTGTATGCTCATTGTAGTGGCCCTGAAGCCAAATCGGGTATCCTGCCAAACTACGCCAACACTCTGCCCAGTGCGGGCATTACGGTGTTATATTGACTGTACAGACCATACAGACCGTACACGAGGTCTGAGGCAGACACAGCAGTTGTTTGTGTGTCATGGTTCTAAGACCTTGGGGCAGGCGTTATCAAAGCAACGTCTTTCCCATTGGATAGTGGATGCTATTAAGTTAGCATATGAATCTGCAAACCTTCTGCCACCAGGGCAGTTGAAGGCACATTCCACTAGGGGAATGGCGACTTCCTGGGCCCTCTTCAGAGGTGTGCCCATGTCTGAGATTTGCGCTGCAGCCAGTTGGACTACACCGCATACATTTACGAGGTTCTACAGATTGAATGTGCTGGGTTCCTCTGCTCCATCATTTGGAGCATCTGTGTTAGACTCTCTCATGCCGCACGATACGGACATGTAGAGCGATTGGTATTCTTGGTGGTGACAATTCTACCTTCGGACAGGTGTCATTTCGAGCATAGACGCTGAGGCACTGCTCTGCACATGTGTAGATGGACGCCTATGCAGTTGCGTTATGACGTAAGACCGTTCTGCTGCCGCGCTTTCTCCCTCACGATGGCTTGGGTACACTGTTCCCACACTTGATGGTTATTTTTTTAATTGAAAGGGAACAATAGGTTGCGTATGCAACCTCGGTTCCCTGAAAGAGAAAAATAACCATCAAGTTGTGAGTTCACTTCAAAAGCCTTCGTGGCCTGAAGCAATGGAGAACGTGATGCTGTGTGCACTGGGTATTCTAAACCAACAAGGGGGTGGGCTTAGACATCAGTGCATGCACCAGCCTATTGGCAGCTTTGACATAAGCTCAGCTAAATCCTACTGCCTGGGGGTGATATCCCATACTTGATGGTTATTTTCTCTTTCAGGGAGCCAGGGTTGGATCCGCAACCTATAGCTTTCTGGGTTGCACCCCTCCCTCTCTTGTGTGTTTCCTGGAAATTTGGAGAATAAAGGTTCATCAGAATGATGTGGCATGTTTCTTTGTGCTCACCCACACTGCATTCAACTCATATAGTTACAGTATCTATGGTGCTCTTTTGTTTGTGTCTGAACAAGTACAATCTACAAAGCCTCCTTGCAGATAGGCAGCCTACATTTAATCTGATTCAGCCCTAGCTAGGCAATGGCTCATTCCTGTGTCCTGGAGTAGCATGTGCTTCCCTCTGTAAATTTACTACCAGTAGAAAATGTATATCACTTATATTATATGCATGTGTGGCAGGGCAGAAGCTCTGCCTTTGTAAAGTGTGTGTGGGAATGTAAGATTGGCAGGGATGGGGTTAAAGCTGTCCCTGCCAGCAATCACAGGTGTAACCATTCTCCAGTTAGGTAACTGATGCTAACTGGGGAGTGGCCACATGTATAAAAGAAGCCAGAAATCCTTTGTTTGTGTTTGTGTGTGGTGAGTTTGTATTGTTTAGCAATGTGGTCGTGAAGGCTAATACACAGCCAACACACTCTTTACATGGGCAGGGCTTCTGCCCTGCTACAGCATGTTAGAAAACACTTAATATTGTAATAAATTATATTTGACCTAATCACATATAGGAGTAATTGAGCATTGCAAGAAAATGCGTCAGGCCACCATCTTGGTTGATGCAGGAGTGCAATTTTGGTTTACATCTGAACTGTAATCTACATGGGATGATACCTGCCAAGTTTCATGTTGATTGGTTACACCACATGCGAACAGGAGCAGTTTAACATTTTGGGAGGAAAAACAACAATAATAGAAATAAATAAATAAATAAATAAATAAGCTTGGAAGCCTAATAATTAACATGGTCAAACAGGGTTAGAAATGTCAAAATGTCAAGCTTGGAGTGGGTATTTCTGCCTCACAGCCATATTTACAGAAATGTCACATTATAAAATAAGTAAGTACATTTTTTGTGTAATTTTTCCTTCTATTCAGTCCGTTAGGTGCAAATCTTGTTGAAATGTGATGAACTGTCCTGTGACATGGCTGGTTGATTCGTTATGTACAATAAATGGCATCCATGACCAGTGTGCCAACTTCTCCTCGGTAAAAGTCACTAGACCTACAGTAAGTCTCCAGATTGGGAAAATTTCGCTAGAGCAGAAAAAGGGATGGGAAGATTATCAACTGATAGTATAACAAAGTACACACAATAAATTGTCATTGCTCTTCTTTTACTGCTTAAGTGTTAACTAGCATCTAGTTTGCTGGTCCCATCCAGACTACCAGCGAATCAGTTCTGAAAATGCTTCTTATTTGATGGGCAAATCCAGTGCATCTGCTGCCAAAGTGACAGTCCTTACAGCCTATAGGAACAGCAGAAGGCTCACGATTTGTGAATAATCGTAGTATGAGGGATGCTTGCTATTTTTTTATGTTATTTATTAGAATAGAAAGTCACTAGAATGTCACCAGATTTTATTCAGGGTAGCTAAAATACATGTCACATTCTCAATTATAAAATCTCCATTGTGTTAACAAAGTCACCAAATCTAGTGACGAATTTGCTAAATTGACAACACTGTCCATGACAGATCCCACAGATGGTGTACAGGCCAGGAACTCTCTCTCAATCCCTGCATGTGTGTAGGCTTGTTAATGTCATGCTATTTCATACTGGCCCTATCCACTGAGCAAATGGATGGGATATCATTAATACAAATTTGGATGGTGAGATTGACATAAAGTCTAGTTCTCCTGTGTTATAAAATACCACCTCATTGATAGAAAAAACTGGCACCTACAAACACAAAGCTATCTGTCAGAGTATCACAAATGGTAGGGAGTATCCTACTCCACTGTATATAAGATCCATCTTGTATAGAAGATCCAAGTTGGATCATTTCAGTTGGTGCATATGAATTACAGTTCATTAAATAGTTTAAATCATTGATTGTTAAGGTAAATCAGGCTGCACTTAAAACTAATAATTTAGATTTCCTTTGTGTGCTGGTCTGTCTTGAATTAGTAGGCTGATTAGAAACATGTATAAAGTATAGGGTGATTTAGCGTGGCTATTGTTGTGTTAACAGTGGGCGTGTTTGTTTTGTTTGGCTTACATAAATTTAGTACCCGACTGCATGTATTCAGTTTGTGAGTAACTGCAGATACACATGTGTTTCCAGCCACTGGTAAAAAAACAACATTGAAATAGGTAAGTGAATTACAGTTCATTAAATAGTTTGAATCGTTGATTGTTAAGGTAAATCAGACTGCACTTAAAAATAGTAATTTAGATTTCCTTTGTGTGCTGGACTGTGTTGAATTGGGAGGCAATCACAAAGACGGCTGTAGTGGGTGACGTCAGACTAGAAACAGGAACCAACACAAAATAAACAGAGGTGTGGAGTTTGGTGAAGCTGAGCGCTTAGTTGCGCTTAGCATTTAATGAATGCACAGATAGAAAATAAAAGGTTGCAAGACAAAAAAAACACAGGAAATGGCACTCATAGCCAAAACAAACAGACAAAATGGACTACACAGACAAACACGGTGAGCTGCTATTACCATAACTATTAGTATTACCTCCATCTCCAATCCCGTTCTCCACTCCCCGAACACACAACCCTGAGTGAGTGAAAGCATGCTGCTTTTATGCAGCTGCACATGAATTAATGAAATGCAATTTCCCATGCTCACATATTATTACATTTTACTTGCACGTGAATTGCTGTGCAATCCTGCAATAGTCTGTTTTTTTTATTTTGTATGCAGTGGTGTTGCAAACCCAGTCACTTGTGGTGTCTCCTGGTGTTGAATGGTTTTCTCTGCTTTTTCCGTAGAAAAAATGACTAGAGACCTGTGCTTTAAGTCTTTTTGATGATGGACTGGAAATGGAAAATCTTAATGTCGGACCTGGTCTGACATTGAACCTGAAAGGATTAATGTACTATTTCATGTATTACACTACTATCATATACTATACACTTTCCACAGTACTTAGTGTACTATTTCATGCATTATGCTACTATCATGTATTATGTACTTTCCACTGTGTTTAATGTATTATGCATTGTCTTTTTAGTTTTTTTTACTGTATATCATGTATTATGCATTTTTCTGTATTTAAAGTATTATGGATTTTCTTGTTTTTACTGCATCTTGTAAAGTGCTTTGTGATGGTCATCCACTAGGAAAGGTGCTATATAAAATAAACATTGATTGATATGTAACAGAAGAGGAGGTGGATGCAAACCCGTAACTGGGCTCATCTGCATTCATGCTTTCGGAGCTTGTAACCTCAGGACAGGACAGAATCTGTAATGGCAGTGTATCACACTACACTGCAAGTTACACACAGAAAGGCGTTCTGCATGCACTCTTCCACACAGCAAGGTCTGTTTAGATAGCAGTGTATCTAATACAGCCGCTATTTCATATTAATCTGATTTTCTGACCCCCTAGAACAATTTAATATAATGAAAATAGGTCTGATAGAGCAGGTTCATGAGCTACAGGATGTTTTTATTAATGTTATTGTAAATAACACAATAATTCCCTACATTTGATCTGTTTTGCACTTACATTAGCTAGTATGTAGGTCTCAAATGTTTCATTCTGAAAAAAAACACAATTTTTTTTTAATGTCATCAGCATACAGTACAGTAGGACAGGTGCATGGTTGGAATCCATCATGTTAAGCGATCAAGGCACAAATCAAGGAAATAAGAATGAAGATACAGAGTTGTCATCACACAGTTGCAAGGTAACCCAATTACAGAACCAATCAAGGGCTGCTGTTCTGCACTTGAGAGGCTGGTTGAAAGTAAAACCAATTAGGATTGAGTAATACAAATTGGAAAATACATTACCATCTACATTTTCCTAATAGGTAACTTCTTACCCATTTAATATCCTGGTATGTTTCACTCTCTGTCTTACACTTATCTTTGGGATTCCACATCCTGCTTATGCTTTGATAAAGCAGGACGTTTTGCATAAACAAACATCATAAAGAGTTCATTAACATAACAAAAGCACTACCCCTGAGTCGACTGATATGGTTAAAAAACCCTAAGAACCTAAAACAAGGAAAGACCCAAACATATATATATATATATATATATATATATATATATATATATATATATATATATATATATACACACACACACACACATACATACACACACACAGTGTACAAAACATTAGGAACACCTTCCTAATATTGAATTGCACCCCCTTTTGCCCTCAGAAGCCTCAATTTGTTGGGGTATGTACTCTACAAGGTGTCAAAAGCATTCCACAGGAATGCTGGCCCATGTTGACTCCAATAATTCCCACAGTTGTCTAGTTGGCTGGTATTGGATCTCTACTCCGAATAGCTCCTTCCCTCTCATCCCATAGATGCTCAATTGGATCTGAGATCTTGTGACTGAATTCACTGATGTTCGTGGAACCATTCCTGGACAATCCTAGCCTTGTGGCATGGGGCATTATCCTGCTGAAAAAAATCCATTAGCAGATGGATACACTGCTGCCATGAAGGAATGCACTTGATTGGCAATGACGTTCAGATATCCTGTGGCATTCAAACGTTGCTCCACTTTTGTCAAGGTGTCCTATTTGTGCTTTGAAAACACACCTCACACCACCACCACCACCAGCCTGCAATGTTGACATGCGGCATGATGGATGCATATACTCATGTGGTTTTCTCCATACCCTAGTCCTCCCATCAGTGTGAAATGGCAGGAACTGGGACTTATCAGACTAGGCACTGTTTTTCCAATCTTCCAGTGTTTTCATTCCTTAGTCCACTGCAACCGCTGGACTGTCAGTTGACTTACTGTAGCCCGTCTGTTGCTCTGCACAATTAATGTCAGCCTCCTTTGGCCTCTTTCATCAATGAGCCATTTTTGACCACTGGCCTGCCAATGGCTGGATGTCCTTTGGGTGGTGGACAATCCTTGATACACACAGGAAACTGTTGAGCGTGAACATCCAGCAGCGCAATAATTAGATACATTGATGTGTTGCCGAAACAGTTGTTTTGTCAGCATCTTAAACCAGGAAAGGCTGTGCATGACAACAAATACACAAGAAAAAAAAAAATCACAAAAGGATGCTGTGCATCATGAAAGGGACCACGTGGCCTTGACTAAATTGGAACTTTGCCTTAATTACTTTAAATGTCTTTGTTTCTACCATATGTTGCTTCTAGAAAACATCTTATTCAGTCAACATCATTGTTTTCAATACAAGAGCTGTTTAACAAAAGACATATCAAGCAAGATTCATCATGGAACAAGGTCACTGAAGCCAGAAATTAAAATACCTTCAAGAGAAAACTGAGGAATCTCAAAGCTCAGTTCCAACAGCTAAATTCTGTACATATATAAATATAGTACAATACAAACAACATTGTAATATCTTACAGGTGTGGTAATTGTTGCCTTGCTATTAGTATGAAATATCATACTTCAGAATAATGTATGTATCCCAGGAGCTGCATTTACCCAAAGACTACATACTAATGCATACTCCATGACCTGAAGGTTAGTGTCATAGGGGTCCTTTTTAATGATCTGTATTAATTCCGTCAATATGATTTCTATCTATTTATTAACATTACTACAATGAGATTTATACTTTTTAGTGCATCTACCAAGTATCTGTTTAGATCAATAAAAGACCCCACGGTTATGATTGGCAATGTGTTATATATGCTCTAGGTGCTGCATACTTTGAAGATTTGAAAGATCTACAATGGAAACTTTGTAGAGATGCTCAGAAGAAAACAAAGGCTCCAGCAGTTTAAAAAAAAAAAAAAAAAAAACCACAATGTTAGTGAAAAGGAATCTAGGCAGAGTATGTAATATTCCATTAATTAGCAAAAATAAATATATTAACCTACAATCAAATGACTGTGGCAAGGTAGCCAAAGTGAGGAGGCTCAGGTCAGAAAGTGCAGCAAATAAAACTTAATTAAATCATCAACACACAAAAGGGCACGATGGCCAAATAAAGATACACAACAAACAATAGCTAATAAAACAACTAACACTCACGAACACTCACCAACCACTCCTTTTATACAGGTGCCTGGACTAATTAACACCTCATTAGTGCAGGCACATTCCACACACACTCATTTACTCACAGATCCACCCTGCAGACTCACTCAAATCCACTAAAACACACAAAAAAGTGAGGGAAGAATACTTTCCAAACACCTCAGGTACTGTAAACACTGTTCTATTGTTCTCAACAATAACCATTAACCTTTTGTTTCTTTTTTCTGGTTTGTTGATCTAGGTCCACACCATAGCTTTGAACAGGAGACAACACAGGAAAGTACTTTATAAAATGTATGTTTATTTGAAATAGTAAAAACAATGATCTTGAATTCAAAATATAATAAAATGTTGCATGCAATGAGGGGGAGGGGGGAAGACAGTAGCAAGAAAAAAGGAAGGCCAAAAACCGAAGAAAAGATTTAATTAAAAAAAATCACAATAGCTACCGATATGAAGCCAATCCTTACGAGAGGGTACTGTAAATTTACAGTATAATCGTAAATCTCGAAAAACTGCTCACTTCTAAATCTTTTGTAATCATTTTTGTATTACTTTAGTATAAATACATGTTAATTTGGATTCATATGTTGTTTTTTTCTACTTTATGTGAAAGAAAAGACACACATTTGCCCGTTTTCCCATTGGAAATAGTGATATTTTGAAATATCACTGTCCTGGTCACAAAAGCAAAGTTTGTGGGGAATAATAGCCATTTTCTATACTTTTGAGGCATAAGCAATTAGGAAATAACACTTACTACCCAGGAACAAAAAAAAAATAGTTACACGTTGTAATCAATCTAAACAATATACTTGGATTAAATTAAATAATGGTCAATTGTTTGGAGCACCGTTAGATAGATTGTATACCCAAAAGCACCACCTTAATAGAATTATTAGTAGCAGTATTCATCCCACATCTCTATCTGATCATCACCTCATCACAGCTGTTTTGTGTTTACCCACTGGACATCACTCCAATCTTATTGGCATTTTAACATTAAATTATTACAAGACACTCAGTTTAAAGAAATATTAAAACTATGTGGGAATAATTGGTGCAAAGATAAGAGATACTTTTTTAATTTGAGACAGTGGTGGGATGTGAGGAAAATCCAGATTCAAATTTTCTGCCAGCAATTCACCCAGAATGTCACTAGTGAGTTGAATGCAGTGGCCAGCCAGCTAGAGAATGAGATTTTAAAGATTGAAAGAGAGCTGGGTGGTCAGAGCATGGAGGGGCCTTATCGCAGCTTGAAATAGAGGAAACAGTGCCTGGGCAGCCTGCTGGAGGAGTAGGTCAAGGGGTCCCTGCTAAGAGCAAGATTTGTGGAATTAAGAGACTTGGACGACCCCATGACCTTCTTCAGCTAGGAGAAGAAAGAAGCTGAAAGAAAACAAATGCTTACATTGAGGCTGCCCAGGGGGAGAGAGATCTCCAGCCACATGGAGCTTCGTCAGGCCACGGTGGATTTTTATTCAGATCTGTACCAGGCTGCAACAAGCAGGAGATAGAGTGACTGTTGGAAGGCCACCCTCACCTGAGAGAGGAGGAAAGCCGCGGCCTGGACACGGTCATCACACTGGAGGAGCTCAAAACCACTGTCACACAGCTCTCCAACGGAACAGCGCCTGGATTAGATGGGCTGCCGGATAAATTCTATAAACACTTCTGGAGTTGCATTGGAAATGATCTGTGCCAGGTGCTGAATAAATGTGTTTCGGAGGGAGAGCTGCCTCTGAGCTGCCGCAGGGCAGTACTGGGTCTACTACCCAAAAAAGGAGACCTGAAGAACTGGCGTCCTGTGTCGTTGCTGTTCTGCGATTTATAAGGTCTTCTACAAACATGTGGCTGGCTGTCATAGAGAGTGTATGGGTTCTGTGGTGCACAGTGACCAGACATACTGTGTACCAGAACACTCCATTTTTGATAATGTGTTTTTAATCAGAGATTTTTTTAATGTATTGTGGAAGGGGTGTGAGTAATTCACTGATTAGGAGACAGACAGGTGTACTTGAAAACACCACACAGGTGCCCAGTTTTATTTTTAGACAGTTCTTACTTTTTCCGGCAGAGGGCACTGTTGACCGTGGGCTGCCTATCAACGATGATAGACAGCACCACGGAAATACCACAGTCGGTACGTGAACAGGAAGGGCACTCGCAGGTGCTCAAAGAAATAATAATGAAAATAGAAGGCGAAAAGAACAAGGGAAAATAAAACAGTAATAAAACTACAAATAAAAGGTGCTGCACTCGGCAGCGTTATCCCGGTCGCCGCTACCCGCACGACCCGGATCACCGTCCTACTCTATCGGCTATCTAGCCTGCTCTTTCACAATACGCCGGGGTCTGCCCAAGGGTTCCCCGCTCTCTCTCTCTCTCTGTCTCGCTGTGGTTCTTTATTTTTCTTCCCGCTGATTCCCGGTCCCGAATCAAAGCGTCCGCACCCTTAGCACGTCTAAGTGGTCAGACCTGAGGAAACAACAGAGCGTTATTTTATAGGACCGACAATCACCCAAGACCCGCCTCTCGGCCATTCAGAGAGGGGGAAAGTCCACACACACACTTTCCCACCTCCCCGTGTCACTGCCATGACTCACAGGCGGTTGTTGGGCGACTGCCGCCCTCTTCCTGCAGCCCGTGAACACGCCAGCAGAGTCAGCACAGATCTCTCCCTGTTACATATCCTTCCCCTCAGAATGACACCACCGGTTCATTCGAAAATCTTACACCCCCATGCCTTCCCGAGAGAAAAAGTCTGCGTTTTGATGCAGCTTTCCTGCTCGGTGGACTACCCTGAAGGCATAGGGCTGCAAGGCCAAGTACCACCGTGTGATTCTGGCGTTGCTATCTTTCATCCGGTGAAGCCATGCTAAGGGGGCATGATCTGTAACCAGGGTGAAGTGTCGCCCCAGGAGGTAGTACCGGAGTGACTCGACTGCCCATTTTACCGCGAGACACTCCTTCTCGATGGTGCTATAATTTTTCTCGCGGGGAAGGAGCTTCCTGCTGATATACAGGACTGGGTGCTCGCTTCCCCGAACCTCCTGCGACAACACTGCCCCGAGACCTGTCTCTGACGCATCCGTCTGCAGGGTGAACCTCTTACCAAAATCCGGGCTGCATAGTACTGGCTTACTACACAGCCTCCGCTTCAAGGCGAGAAAGGCCCTCTGGCACGACTCCGTCCACTGAACCGTATTTGGGGCAGCCTTCCGGGTGAGGTCTGTCAAGGGAGCAGCGAGCGTAGCGAAACTCGGGATGAACTTTCTATAATAGCCCGCTAGTCCCAAGAAAGAGCGCACCTGGGTTTTGGTTGTAGGAACCGGCCAGTCAGCCAAGGCTTTCACCTTAGCAACTAGCGGTCTGATCTGGCCGCCCCCTACTCGATACCCCAAATACTCCGACTCACTCTTCCCAATGGCACACTTCTTTGGGTTAGCAGTGAGCCCCGCCTCCCGCAAGGATTGCAGCACCGCCGCTACCTTACACAGATGACTCGGCCAATCCTCACTGTGGATAACCACGTCATCTATGTAAGCAGCGGCGTACTGCTGATGGGGCCGCAAGATGCGATCCATCATCCGCTGGAAAGTGGCGGGGGCTCCGTGCAACCCAAAGGGCATGGTCCTGAATTGGTACAACCCGAAGGGAGTCGAAAACGCCGTCCTCTCTCTAGATTCCGGAGTCAGGGGTATCTGCCAGTACCCCTTCGTTAAATCCAGTGTCGTCATAAAATGAGCCGTGCCTAGACGCTCCAGCAACTCATCTACTCGGGGCATCGGATAAGCGTCAAATTTCGATTTCTCATTGATTCGTCTGAAATCAATGCAAAATCGAGTTGACCCGTCTGGCTTATCGACTAAAACGATCGGACTGTTCCAGTCACTTTGGGACTCTTCTATTACCCCCAGTCTCAGCATTTCGTCAATTTCCGCTTTTATTACCTGTCTTTTACGCTCAGGTATACGGTACGGCCTCTGGCGAACTAGCGCCCCCGGCTCAATATCAATGTGATGATGGGCTACTCGAGTCTGCCCCGGGACTGAAGAGAACACGTCAGGAAACTCCGCCACCAGACCGCGAGCCTGACATTTCTGCGTTGGTGTCAGATTCTCAGCAATCTGTACCGATCCTTTTCTTGCCAACACAGAAAGATCAGGTCCCAGGTCCGTGACGTCATCTGCATGCGCCACTAACAACGCCTCTGGCTGTAACCAAGGCTTTAAAAGATTGATATGGTAAATGTGTTTCTCTGTCCGTCGCTCCGGCTGGCAGATCTCATAGTCCACCTTCCCAACCTGGCGTGTAACCTCAAAGGGTCCTTGCCACTTAGCCAAGAGTTTCGACTCAGAACTGGGTAATAATAGAAGTACCTTATCCCCCGGCTGAAATGTGCGCAACCGGGCTCCTCGGTTATATTGTGTCTCCTGTCTGTGCTGCGCCTGCTGCAAATTGTCATGCGCCCATTTCCCAACAGACTCAAGACGTTTGCGCAGGTCCAACACATACCGGACGGTATTGGTCGAATTGTCCTGCTGCTCCTCCCACATCTCTCTGACCAGGTCGAGCACGCCCCGGGGTCTCCGCCCATACAGCAGCTCGAATGGTGAAAACCCCGTAGAAGCCTGGGGAACCTCTCTGATCGCAAAGAGAAGGGGAGGAATCAGCTGGTCCCAGTAACGCACATCACTACGAATAAATCTGCGCAACATGTTCTTAAGGGTCTTATTAAAGCGTTCCACCAAACCGTCGGTCTGAGGATGAAACACAGAGGTCCTAATGGTCTTAATTCCCAAAAGCTTACATGTTCCGCGGATTAGCCGGGACATAAAATTGGTGCCTTGATCGGTTAGTATCTCTTTGGGAATCCCCACCCGGGAGAAAACCTTCACAAGCTCGTTGGCAACAGACTTAGCGGACATAGATCGGAGGGGAATTGCCTCTGGATAACGCGTAGCGTAATCCAGAATGACAAGTAGGTGGGTGTATCCTGCCGCACTCCTTTCTAGTGGCCCAACTATGTCCATCCCAATACGCTCAAACGGAGCTTCCACTAGGGGCAAAGGCACCAGAGGGGCTCGTGGAACGGCTCTAGGGCTGGCCTTCTGACATTCCCCACAACGCTCACAAAACCGCTTAACATCGCCATCCAGCCCCAGCCAGAAGAACCGTGACACAAGCCTTGCTTTAGTTTTATCCCTTCCCAAATGACCAGACAGGGGAATAGCGTGAGCCAGCTGCAACAAATCCTCCTTAAAGGGCTGAGGAATGAACAACTGATGACGCACTTCACCGGTCTGGGGTAATTTATCAACACGGTACAGTAGGTCTCGATCAATTTCAAAGTGGGGGTACGTGGCGGCGCGTCTGGGCTCGACCACCCGACCATTAACCACCGCTGCTTGGTCAAAGAGCCTGCCCAGCACGTCGTCACGCCCTTGCTCGAGTCGGAAGTCACGGGAGCGAGCTAAGAAATCAGCTCCCATGGCTTCCAACTCGGGGTCAGGTCGGTCCCGAGCAGAGGCAGCCGAGCCAGACCCCTGCGCTGGCTCCGCGACCTCCCCCCCGGACTCTTCACCAACCGCCCCCACCTGGAACTTCTCCGACTCCCTCCATTGCCAGCCCTCATTCTTAGCGATCCGACGCTCCCGTTTAGTTTTACGGGGTTTAAATCTATGGCAAAACCATTCTGGATCGCGAAAGGGAAAAATCTCTCCAATTACTTCCTCTTTCTTAGCCAATAAAGAAGACGGGGCTGTCAGAGCAGCCAACCAATCTTTAAACTGCTCACAGTCCCGTCCCAGAACTACTGGTACCGGCAATCGAGGACATAATCCTACCTGCACCTGCGTCACCTGCTGGCCAATAGTCATACACACATTTATCTTGGGATAGGAGCGGACATCCCCATGAATACATTTAATATGCACCCGTCCCAATATACGTTTATGCCCCGGTGAGATTAGGCTCTCCTGTACCAGAGACTGACTACACCCTGAGTCCAGGAGAGCCTGGGTTTTTGTACCATCCACTGTCACAGGAATAACAAAACCCGTGTGCTGAAGTGACTGAGGTAATTGAACGCGCCTACCTGGTCGGCTGAGGTCAAACTCCATCACGGGACAGTCCCGGGAGAGGTGGCCCACCTCCCTGCACGTCCAACACCTCGGTGGGCTGGTTTCTCTCCCCGAAGTTTTGGAAAGAGGGGGAAACACTGGAGCCATAAAAGGGGCTCGCCGATAAGGCGTCCGCGCGAGACCCCGGTCCGACACTGCAGCAGCCCGTGGGTATCCCCACCCTGCCCCAGTACCCGGGCCGGGAGCTCCCGCCGACACCCCCCGACCAAATCCTGGACTACCCCTACCCCCCAGTCCCTTCGCCCTTTCTGGGGCCAGTTGAGGTGGCGATCCAGTAGCCGCACTCCTCCCGGGCAGTTTCGCGGGCGTTGGTTCTGCTGCCTGATACTGCTCGGCAAGCTCGACCGCCCGGTCCAGCGTGTCTGGTGCCTGCCGCTGGACCCACAGCCGAGGTTCCGGGGCTAGACATTCCAGGAAGCGCTCCACCACGATCATCTCCACCACCCTGGCTTTGGTGTTCAGCTCCGGGTTCAACCAACCCAGTGCGTAATCCTTCAGACGGTGGGCGATGGCTCGTGGGTGCTCCCCTACCGCAAACTGCTCCTCTCGGAATTTCTTCCGATACCCCTCCGGTGTGGCCCCCACGTGATTAAGGATGACGGTTTTCAGCGTGGGGTAATCCATCATCTGATCCGGGGACAGCGTTCTCGCTGCTGCTTGCGCCTCCCCCGTGAGCTGAGGAAGCAGGTAACTAGTCCACTGGGCTGGATCCCACCCGGCCGAGGTCGCCATAGCTTCAAACACCTCCAAATAGGCGTCAGGTCGATCCTCGGCCGTCATTTTTGTGGGGCGTTGCAACTGGGGGTCTGGAGCTGCGGGTCTTGCCGCCCCCTGCACTGCTGCGGTGAGCGTCTGGCGCAGGAGGTCCATCATCGCCGCAAACTGCGTGGCATCCATGGCTCGTCTGCTCCTTCTATAGCTGCACTGCTTGGGGCAGTGCCAGTGAATCCCACTCTGACACCACGTGTGGAAGGGGTGTGAGACAGACAGGTGTACTTGAAAACACCACACAGGTGCCCAGTTTTATTTTTAGACAGTTCTTACTTTTTCCGGCAGAGGGCACTGTTGACCGTGGGCTGCCTATCAACGATGATAGACAACACCACGGAAATACCACAGTCGGTACGTGAACAGGAAGGGCACTCGCAGGTGCTCAAAGAAATAATAATGAAAATAGAAGGCGAAAAGAACAAGGGAAAATAAAACAGTAATAAAACTACAAATAAAAGGTGCTGCACTCGGCAGCGTTATCCCGGTCGCCGCTACCCGCACGACCCGGATCACCGTCCTACTCTATCGGCTATCTAGCCTGCTCTTTCACAATACGCCGGGGTCTGCCCAAGGGTTCCCCGCTCTCTCTCTCTCTGTCTCGCTGTGGTTCTTTATTTTTCTTCCCGCTGATTCCCGGTCCCGAATCAAAGCGTCCGCACCCTTAGCGCGTCTAAGTGGGCAGACCTGAGGAAACAACAGAGCGTTATTTTATAGGACCGACAATCACCCAAGACCCGCCTCTCGGCCATTCAGAGAGGGGGAAAGTCCACACACACACTTTCCCACCTCCCCGTGTCACTGCCATGACTCACAGGCGGTTGTTGGGCGACTGCCGCCCTCTTCCTGCAGCCCGTGAACACGCCAGCAGAGTCAACACAGATCTCTCCCTGTTACATGTATCTAAACTTTTTAACTTAGATTATGGGTTGATGTCACTTGACCAGGAAAAGGCTTTTGTTAGGGTAGATCATGGTTTTTTATTTCACAACCTAGAGGCATTTGGTTTCGGTCCTGTTTTTATTTCATATATTAAAATTTGATATTCTGCTATTATTAACTTTGTCAAGATTGATAATCGTCTGAGCCAGCTATTCCCAGTGCAGAGAAGGATTAGACAGGGCTGCTCTCTGTCGGAGATGTTCTATGCCATTTCCATTGAACCACTCTTACACCGGCTGAGGGAATGTCTCGCTGGCCTGGCCATACTTGCCCTCCCCTCCTCCCAACCCGTCTGTCTGTCAGAGTACGCTGATGACCTGAATGTGCTTATAACCAGTGATAAAGACGTGGTGGTGTGAAGTCCTGCTTGACAGGCTTTGAAAGAGCCTCCTCAGCACGGGTGAATTGGTAGCGTCCATGATGTAGCACATATTAATGTGTCTGGACCCTCCCTCTGGGCTGCTGGAGCAGGTCCAGAGAAAACTAGTTAATTTATTTTGGGATGGAAACCATTTTCTAAAACCAGTATTACTGAACCTGTCCCAAGATGAAGGGTGCAGGGGCTGATTAACATCCCCTCCTGGGTCGCTGCGTTCAGATTGCAGGCAGTCCAGGTGCATTTTACTAAAGAATTATTAATTTTAAGTATTAAGTATTCTTTTAAATAACGTCGTCGATGTGCCCTGATAAATTTTCTCCTGAGTCAAGCAAAGCTCACGGTTTTAAAATCCCGTAAGAACAGACTATCTAGCACTGGTATAGATGATGCCCTGTGTGTTTTTAGAGTTCTGGTTGTAACCTGGGTAAAAGCTGATTTTTCTTATTACAGCATAATGAATGACATGGATAATGTTTTATTGTCTCTCTCTCTCTCTCTCTCTCTCTCTCGCTCTCTCAAACACGTCAATTATTTACAAGCAGGGCTTTGCCCTGCCCCCTATTTACACACAGGTCTTTTCTGCCCTACCACATTGGCAAACAGAGATGATTGAATCACATGCAGCACGCTTCCCATTCCCAGCCAGATACCAAAGGTAGCCTTTTTAATAGTTAAATAGATAGAAACATGTTCTAAAAAATGTAACACAGTTTATAGTAAAGCGTCTTTGAAATCAAATGCTAATTGTGTGGGCCATCAAGTTTACTCCTCGAAAAAATGAAAATGGAAAAATCTTCTGGTTGTTTCTCTTACATTTAAAGAGTTTTAAATTACACAGCAGTGCCACACATAGCAGGAATAGATCAGAAACGTAAAAAAGGTCAAAGATGAAAAATTTACTTTCAGGCCCTGTTGTTTGATGTTCAGCTGTTCAACTGTGAATCAATAACGTTCTCTAATGAAAGGAAGTGCTTTCTGGAGTGACATATAATGACCTTTCTTTTTATTCTAGCTAGAACTGACAGTTACTGTAACTTGGACCATCTATGTGTCAGGCACAGGGTAGGTTGAAGGGCATTCTTATGAGGGCACCCCAAGCGATACAAGTAATATATCAAATCACTATACCAATGCAAGTATATTAAATCCTACTGAAGAGCAGCAGTCCTTCACTATCAACAGGATTAGGAATATATTTTTCTTCACAAACCGACCAAGCTTTCAGAGCGTCGTACTTTAATGGATATTTGTCAACTTTCTTTCAGTATTTCTAAATGCACCACTTTTCAGTGATGCATAGTACAGGATGACATATGCAGCATTATAATAATATAGTAATAAACAGTGTAAATATATAATGTATGTAAAAGCACAGGTATTAACAGGCAGGCTTAAAATGCACAAGAAAAGTATTTTAAAAAATGGTAACTACAAAGCATTGGAATAGCTACATCCCTAATGCAGGATCTCTTAGTCTACGCATTTTATCATCGTAAGCTATTCTTATATCCCTGTGCAAGAATGTCTTGTACCACAATTAAACTTTCCAGATTGATTGCTGCCATCTTTCTGTGATTTCTGTCTATGTTGTGATTTCTAATTGACTGAAAGTACTGTTGAAATAGTAGGGTACCCTGCATGCTAAACTGCAAAACACTATTTTTCCAGGATTTGGGAAAGATTTATTGACTGAGCCGATTTACACTCCAAAATAAAGAAAACTGTGGAAGGGTTGTGTTGTGACCAAGGCTGTCGAGCAGTGGGAATAGCAGAGGCAAATAAACAAAATACAAACAAACTCTCCCAAGCAGGGCTATCTTGGTGAGAGGAATCAAGAGCCGGAGTTCCCTGCATCAGTCTTTGATCAGCCATAGGGTTAAGACAGGGCGATTCCGAATAAATAACATTGGTTTGGCAAAAAGCAATTTACATGAAACGTTCCAAATGCAGTAAAATAATTGGGCACACTAAAACATGGTATGACTTAACGGTGTGGGCCTTCTCACGCTAAAAAACAATTGCCAAAAAAAAAAATTGTATTTGCATGGAAACAAGTCAGAAAGCTATACCTTATGTTCTTTATGTACTTCAGCAGTGAATCCTTTATTAACAACTTTAATTTGTCAGAAGTAGACCATGCAAGCGTCTTTGACCAAATAGGGAAAATAAGCATACAGTACAAGGGGTTTAGAGACCTCTTCATTCAGTGTTTTTTTTTTTAAGTGACAGAATTCATTCAACTTTTCAAATTATTGCCATTTGACTCTTATAATGATAGTGCTTTACAGTTTAGTTGTTTTATAAGCAATGTTATAAAAAAAAATACTGAAGCTACTACAATTTATTTTTTAAAAAGACATTTGCAAAGCACACAAATGTTTGTTTTTATCCTTTACACTTTTGCTTTCTTTGTGATTGGTCTTCTTGAATGACATTATGTAGTAACAAAATGTTATCATTACCTCACATTCATTTTCAGAAAATATATATGCTTTTTTTTATTTTTAATGTGCAATGCCAAATTGAAATACTGACTAATGTGCAATGCCAAAATTGAACACACTGATTTAATATGTTAATAAAAGCAAGAAAAAAAAAAAAAAAATATATATATATATATATATATATATATATATATATATATATATATATATATATATATATATATATATATATTGAACATTGCATTTTGTATATTGCAGCTTTATTCAAAAGGGTGAAAAAATATACATCTATGGATTTCTAATAGATCATTTGAGAGGAGGTATGATTTCTTATGATTCCTATTTTTGAAAGCATAGACCAGGCAGTCAATGAAATGACCACACTCTTGGGAAATATGAATACGGTATCCTTGCCAGCAGTAACAGAGTTATCAAGTGCATTTAGTGTACCTATAAACCTTTATTCAATGTTTAATTTTCTGGGTATTGAGCTACATAAATTCACTGTGCATACATTATTTAGAAAACACGTAAGTATATATAAAAAAAAAAAGTTAAGATTTCCTGTTAAGCAAATAGCGGCTTTTTTTTTGGTTATTGTTATTTGACAAAACATGATGGCATTATATGTGAAAGGACACAATCACATAAATAAAACACAGGTCTAAATCATTCCTTACCAAGAAACTCACCTGATTACACTGTTCGTGACAGAAAGTCAGAAAAGCAGTTAAAAAAAAACAGTGTCCTGCCACAGAACTCCTCCAGCGAATCATGACTCATAACATTACACCATCCTGATGTAGCGTATCATTAATTAACTGACAACTCTTCAGTGACTTCTTAAGAAATTTAACATGTCAAGAATTGTTAATAAAAACTTCTGATCTGTCCTGATACAGTGAGAGCTTTTAGAACCTTACTACATTGAGCAATTTGTTCATGTAAAAATGAGATTGGTGATTACCTGAATGTAGTGTTTTTAATATATATATATATATTTTTTTTTTATGTGAAACTAGTTAACAATTTAGTAGACTGCACTCTCGAAAATCTTGGAAGGACATGTAAAACTAAGAATAAAACAAGTACATTTTTATTCTAACCACTAATGGGAAATTGGAGGTATATATATGTATCCCGTGTAGGACATGTGGTCCCCCAATTGTGCACTGCCCTGAGAATTCCTGTCCATGGCCAGCATTGGAATAGCCTGGACTCAAACCAACGACCTCCAGGCTACATAGGGCACATCCTGTGCTCCAGGGGGAGTGCCTTACTGGAGCGCCACTCGGGAGCCCCAGAATTTATAATAATCTTGAAACTGAGCATAGTATCATTGCACTGACCATTGACGTTGATTTAGAACAGCAATTAAACAAAGCAATTTAAACACAGCAGGACAAGACCCAACAGTCTGAACACAGGTGTGGCAGAGCAAATTATCTGCCCTTTTTAAATTGGCAGGGATGGGGTTAACTTCCCCTACCTGCCTGGGTTTATTATGTTCAGGTGGCTGGGGTTGATTAGTTGATTAGGTTGATTAACGATCAATCAGCGCCCAGCCACCTGATATAAAAGGAGGCCTCTGCTTCTCATTTGGGGAGAGGGAGCTTGTTTTTTTTTTTTTTTTTTTTTTTTGAAAAAAAAACAACCTGCTTCCTCAGCTCCCTCTCCCCAAATGAGAAGCAGAGGCCTCCTTTTATATCAGGTGGCTGGGCGCTGATTGATCGTTAATCAACCTAATCAACTAATCAACCCCAGCCACCTGAACATAATAAACCCAGGCAGGTAGGGGAAGTTAACCCCATCCCTGCCAATTTAAAGGGCAGAGCTTTGCTCTACCACACAGGGGTACAGGTTTTGCTTGGAGAGATTTATTGCCCCACAAAATATTTGCAATCTGTATACTCAAGCTGACCTGATCATGTGACAGATTAAAAAAAAGAAATAAAAAATAACATGAGCACAATTACAACAATCTGTTTGTAATAATTTTGTTCACTTCTATTGAATGTCGTCTAATGTGTAAATGAAAAATTATGATAACAATTTAATACATACAGTGGTTTGCAGAAGTATTCACCTACCAATAATGTCACATTTTTTTGAATTACAAACAATTTAGGTTTTTCAAACAAACATTTTTATTCAAAACAGTAGGGCTTAAACTGAACACTGTTATATGAGGAGGAGGTTAAATGTCAGCAAAACTTGCAAAGAAAATGTACAAAATGAAATTTACTGGTTGCACAAGTTTTCAGGTGACATTTTTGTCCATTCTTCACAGTAAAATTGCTCCAGTTCTGTTAAGTTTGCTGGGGATCGTCAATGGACTACAATCTTCATGCCTCGCCATACATTTTCAATTGGATTCAAGTCAGGACTTTGACTGGGCCACTCAAGAACATTTCTCTTCTTGTTCAATCACTCCAATGTGGCTTTGGCTTTGTGCTTGGGGTCATTGTCCTGCTGAAATGTGAATTTCCTCTCCAGACTCAAACAGGTTTTCCTCAAGGATTTGCCTGTACTTTGCACCATCCATTCTCCCCTCTATCCTGACAAACTCACCAGTCTCTACTGAAGAGAAGCATCCCCATAACATGATGCTGCCACCACCATGCTTGATAGTTGGGATGGTATTGACTGGGTGATGTGCAGTGTTGGGCTTGCTCCAGATGTAATGTTTGGAATTTAGACCGAAAAGTTCAATTTTTGTCTCGTCTTACCACAAAACCTTTTTCCACATGTCTGCAGTATCATCTACATGCTTTTTCACATTTCCATTAAGATGAGGCTTTTTGAGTAATGGCTTCTTTCTTGCCACCCATCCATACAGGCCAGCTCTCAAGGTCATTGTTGGCTTCAGAGTGACATCCCAAACCAGTTTCCTGCTTATCCAGCTGCTCAATTTGAGAGGGCGACCTGATTTGGTAGTGTCTGGGTGGTATGATGCATCTTTCACTTCTCACTGTGCTAAGAGGGATAATCAGCGCCTTTTAAATGTTCTTGTACCCTTCTCCTGCTCTGTGCCTCTCTGTCACTTTATCTTTGACTTGTTTCGAAAGCTCCTTGGTTTTCGTGGTTACTTTATTAGATCACTATGTGAGTTGCAGCTTGAAAGTCTGTATATACCTAAGGGAAATTATCTACCTTAAACCACTTTGAGTACACACAGGCTGAAACAATTTCATTAATTTTGTGACCTTTCAAACAAATCATTTGCACCTGAGCTGATTTAGGGCTGCAGTAGCAAAGGGGTTGAATACAACTGAGATTAATCTGTTTTTCTCTGTAAATCTTACTTATTTATAGTTTATATGCATTTTTTAACTTTGTCAATGTGGAGTAGTTTGTGTAGATTCTACAGGTAAAGTCTAAGTTGAAAGCATCGTGGAGTACGCTCAGGTGCCAACAAAATGTAAAAACTTTGCAGGGGGATGAATACTTCTGCAAACCTCTGTATGTGTTCTTGTTCATGCCTTTATTACTCTTTGTGGACGATGCTGATTTCTTCAGTATTGGCAATACTGATATGGGTTACAAATATACCCAAGGGACAAACATCGCTCCTTTAACCATGACCTTTAATACTGCCACCCTAACACTTGTATTTGCAGACATCTCTCTCATTCCTTGCTGCTGGAATAAATGTGGAACAGAAACATCTGCAAAGGAATTAAAATGAAATGCTGTTGTGAAATTCCAACGTGTGAATCAAACAATCTTACCTTTGCCAGTACCAGTGCAAAAACATCTGCATAGAAACATCTGCACAATAAAAACACAACATTTAGTTCAGCACAGGTCTCCTCTCCAGCTATATTTGTTGTTACCATAGCAACAGGTCTGTTGAAGAAAAAAGTTTTTCTTCAGACACCATCTGTTACACCTACATATGTGTCTGCTGTGCTCTTTGTGTAGCTGATCTGAATATCTGTTCTCTCACTTGACAGCTTCCATTCCATCTAATGATTGCTGTTTTGCTATGGTGAGGTGATGGACATGAGAGAAGACGTTTAGTTCAATTGTACACTTCTCTTATAAAAGGTTCATCCAAAAAGGGACATACAAGAATAAAGCATATTGGGGGACATGTATCAAGATCGACGGATGCAGCACTTAAATGACGTAGTGTAAAGAAGCACTCTCCATCCTGAATCTATTAACTGGCACAAAATTAATGAGGCACGGCATAAGCTGCCACATTTTAAATGCTTAAATATGCTGCACAAAATGGGTTACTGGTAGCACAGATTAACAGACGAATCTGAAAAATAGCGCCTCCCCTCCAAATGGACTACCTCAACTGAACAATGAGAAGATCATTTGGAAAGGCAGAAATGACATTTTAAAATGGGCTAACCTGTGTTTTAAATAAAATGTAAGGTTTTATATATATATATATATATATATATATATATATATATATATATATATATATATATATATATATATATATAAAAGGCAGTTTAATCCCATCAGATTCTATAGTGGGGCCCCACCCTTCACCCCCAAAAAGATCAAATCAAAAAGATCACCAGAGTGATAAGCACTGCTGTCTCCAGTGCTAGAGGGAGAAGCCCCACTGTCTCCAGTGCCAGAGAGAGAAGCCCTGCTGTCTCCAGTGCCAGAGTGAGAAGCCCCGCTGTCTCCAGTGCCAGAGAAAGAAGCACCACTGTCTCCTGTACCAGATGGAGAAGCCTCGCTGTCTCCAGTGCCAGAGGAAGAAGCCCCGCTGTCTCCAGTGCCAGAGAGAGAAGCCCCCATGTCTCCAGTGCCAGAACGATAACCGCTTGGCTAACCTCAGCAGCTACTACAACTGCTGCTGAGGGGCGCACGACAAAAGCCAGCAACGCATCCGGAGGGTCCAGCGTCTGCACGTCCGGAATGTTCAAATAACAACAACAACATATATAACCACATTCTTCTGGGGAGAGCCTTGCACTGGCTTTCGGATTCAGTATTATTATTATTATTATTATTAATTATCTATTATTATTATTATTATTATTATTATTATTATTATTATTATTATTATTATTATTATTATACTATGTAGTTGTAAATGTGGGTGAGTAAGGTAACCTATTGTACATTTACTACCAATATTTTGGAAATGTACTGTAATCATTTTGATTGAATAATTTTTATATCATTAACTTAAAGTGCTGGATTTTAGCTCTGTTCGTAGACTACCGTAATGATCAGAATTGCTGAAGCTACGGTTCTATAGGAAAAGTTGTATATATTATATATGTATATGTATGTGGCAAAGTGGCTTGCCGTGCGCAGGTGTAGTTGGTGCAGTGCTCAGGAATAACACACAGAAGACAGTGAAAGTTCAATAAAACAGCTCCTTTATTTGGCTGGGTTGCGAGTCAACAACAAACAAGGGTTTCAGTCCCAAAATAATATGACACTTTATAACTACACCAAGCACAAACACGATCACTTCTCCAGACAGTGCTCGAGTGCAGGTGGGGTGAAAGACAACAGTTTCTGAAGCAGAGATGCAATGCAGTCTGGGTTTTGGTGCTGGCTAATAGTGACACCTCCCAGTTTGTGTTATCTGTCTACTAACAGTGACAAAACACAAACAGTTACCACAATCAAACAGACAAAACACAAAACTCTATAATTAATTATGTCTCTTTCCTAAACAGGTCCTTCAGTAACCACTTCAAAGGAACAGATTACATTGTCAAATCCCCAATTATACCCTTCGTCAAGTCCTCTTCGATAGCGAATCCAGTCACTTGTCCTCCAATCCATGACTCACACATCGCATATCACTTTAGGGCAATTACTTCGGGCACTGTAGCTCTGCCCGCTTCCTGGCTGGCTGGCTTCTGATGGACCCTAGCCTTTTAAACCAGAATTATTCCGGGTTTAAAAGGCATGTCATATGCAGACAGGCTAAAAGAACTGAATCTATTCAGTCTTGAACAAAGACTACGCGGCGACCTAATTCAAGCATTCAAAATTCTAAAAGGTATTGACAGTGTCGACCCAAGGGACTTTTTCGACCTGAAAAAAGAAACAAGGACCAGGGGTCACAAATGGAGATTAGACAAAGGGGCATTCAGAACAAAAAATAGGAGACACTTTTTTACACAGAGAATCGTGAGGGTCTGGAATCAACTCCCCAGTAATGTTGTTGAAGCTGACACCCTGGGATCCTTCAAGAAGCTGCTTGATGAGATTCTGGGATCAATAAGCTACTAACAACCAAACGAGCAAGATGGGCCGAATGGCCTCCTCTCGTTTGTAAACTTTCTTATGTTTTTATGTTCTTATGAACTGCCAGACCAAGCAATACGAGGCACTCTGTTCCTGTTAAACAGCGCCCTCACAAATAGGGAGGGAGATTATTGGCTAGGTCTTTATTTTATGTAGCGTAATTTATACGACACATCTCAAAGCGTTTAGCAAATAATACATAGTGCTTTCTTATGGAATGTTGGCATTTGTTATGTATTTATGTAACGCTATGTCTGGGTTTTTATTTTGTTTCCGCCAGGGGTTCACATCCCACAGTTTGAGAACTGGTGTAGCAGATTGTAGTTATTCCACACACTTTGATTGGCATGCCTTAATTAAAAAAATATTAATGCCAGCATTTAATCCTGAAAACTGTTAGTGTGATTAATTCGAATCAACATATTTGAGTGAGGGTATATAAGATGACAAAGTAACATTTTTGATGGAATTATAAATGCAGCAAAAATCGAATTGTTTGTTGAGTCTAAAAACATTCTATTAATGCATTTGAATAAATATGAAAATATATAGACAATACATTTTCAAACATACAATATATATATATATATTTTTTAGCGTGTTCCTACTTATAACTTTTTCTAAAACTCATCTTCCAGTGCTCTGGGTAGCCAGAGACCTTTGCCATCTTGGTTCATAAAAACGTTTCTATGACCCATCGTCCCAGTTAAATCAGTTAGGAAGCAGTGATCTGGGATGTTTTTTTTTTGCCATCTTCTTATGTGTAGGTCTTGTTTAAAGACATCTTTCTTCTTTAAACGTGTTAAAATCTACAATAGTGAAAGAAGTGTTTTAAAACTCATCATTTCTATAAATATGCATTTATTCACACAAGTTTTAAATGGATATTATATTGTATGTATTTTATTTATTCTTTTAGAAACAGACGTGAAGGCGGCAACAACCTCTTAATGGTTTTAATATTAAAATAAAGTGGTTTTGATTTTTAATTAGGATATTTTACACTCCTATGGACTTTTTAAAACAGACGGGTTTAAAGCTTGCAAAGATAACTATTACAATATGAAACAGATGGGCATTTGTGCAGTATATTTATACTTATTGCAAGTTTTTGGATTTCTTTACACTATGATTAATTTGTATTTTTTGCTTTGTGCTCCAGATAGAACACTAATCATTGTTTTTTCTTTACATTGAATAAGCCTGTGTTTCTTATAGCTATTATCACTAAAGGGTATGTATACTATTTTATTATTAGTTTTAGTTTTTAATTTTCATTGTTCACTTTTATTAATTATTCATTTTGCTCATTATTTTGTTTGACTGCGTTTTAATAAACTATGTGCACATAACCTTAATAACAACTATTTTTAGGTTTCCGTAAACCTAGCAGCTATCTGCTTGAAAGGTGCTTGAACTTTTAATCTCCTTTATATTAATTGAAGACGGCTCAGTGCGAGTAGTGACTGAATGCTACACTGCAAATGTATTTGTCATCTCTTTAAATACATCATATTAAAAATGCATTGATACAGTTACAAACTGGCAATATCTGGGGTACCGCAGCCCCGGTGCGGAAGGGGCCTAAGTGAAAAAAATTAAGCAAAAATTTAAGAAGATAGTCCTGAGTTTTAAATCCAGCCACAGAGCACACCCTTGATTCTCTTCAGAGTAAAAGTGTATTGAAACATTGAACAGTATTTTGCTCTTTGTACTGTGAAGATAAAAACATGATTCTGGTTCCAGGTGACCTCTGCGGTGGCATGAATGGATACAAAATTCTAGGCATTAAATAGCTTTCAATGCATTACACTAACAGCTTGCTGTTCACCTTTGATTGCTAAAAAGTGTAAGACATAGCTTCACTATATACAAGTAATTCACTGATCTTTCTGAGATTGCAGAGGGTAGGGATTCCATTGATGAACAATGGAAAGCTTCTCTCCTCTGAAGATCTGAGATGAATTGAGTCTGGTATTAGAAATAACAGGTAAAAGACAGAGCTATTACATTAATCATTTACACATGTGGCAAATGTTGATTTTATTTTGAAGGGACTATCTTGAGATCAGTCTTTTTTTACAAAACAATGACAACTGTGGTTCTTAAGGAGTGTCCTTGATACTACTGAATTGTGAGCATCATGTTTAAATAGCTGCTTGTGCTACGTAAAACCTGGCTAGTGCTGATTGGCTGTACTGAAGCATATTACAGAAGATGTGCACAGAATGAAGCTGCAGTCAGAGTTACCAGCAGTGACTTATCATGGATCCTCTGATGGGTACAGGTCAAACTGAAATGAAATTCATAAATGACACTGGGTTGCCTGTTTGTGGAATTGATTCAAGCCTTCCTTTGGAGGGACCAGGAGCTCAATCCTATCAGAGTTCAGGTTGTAATGGGTCTGCTGTCGAACTGGTGGATCAAAGCCCACCTTTGCTGGTAGATGCATGGCTGGTTCCTCTCTTTTTTGCCCTCATCATGTTGGTGGGGCTGGTGGGAAACTCTTTGGTTATTTATGTGATTACCAAACACAGACAGATGAGGACCGTCACTAACTTTTACATAGGTAAGATCTAACAAGATTTAATTCCAAAACTGGTACAGATCCAGGTCTATGGATTGTTTTTTTCACGTAGCATTTATTATAGTTCCACTTGGTGTAATGGATTAACAATGTATAAACTACAGCAAAAAAGAAAAAAGAATACCACAAAAAAACTAGACCATTTAATAGTTAATTTGAGGTTAAAAACTCATAGTGCAGTTTTCATTGCTAACATATCATTTTGTTTCTGTTTATGCTTATGTTTATGCTTTAGCTTCAGATGTGAATTCCATTGATAATTATAATGGTAGAGAGCTACTAACTAATAATTGATCTCTTCTGTGTCAGTTTTATTTGGAACTTTGCAACTGGAACTTTAGTTGCTATGGCATTTCTTTTTTTCAAAGGAATATGCTGATTTATATTTCTGAGTAAGCATTGACATATACAAGTCATATACACAAAGCTTCAACTCTTGAATTACATAAACATGATGAAATGTGTTTTTATTTTCATGAAATTCTTCTAGATTGTCATTGGTTTCTGCAATAACAGTTAGTTTATATCAAACTCAATTGATCTAAACAGATTTAATTGATCTAAACGGACTTTAATGCATTTTAACTTGTACTATCTGCTCCCTATTTTACTGATCCAATTACTGATTCTATTTCACTTGCTTTCTTATCTACACTGATGTAACTATCAGCACTGTTATCTGCTCTTGAACTGCCCCAATATTAAATCGTACTGTGTTTTGTATTTGCTCTTATTAGGACTGAAGTCATTGTATTTTGTATCTTGCTCTTAATTGTACTGTAATTCTTGATATGTATTGTTTGTATACAACTGTAAGATGCCCTGGGTAAGGACGTCTAAGAAATAATAATAATAATAATAATAATAATAATAATAATAATAATAATAATAATAATAATAATAATAAAAAACACATTTACTATGGGGATTTACCATGATAAACTTTTATAAGGGACCTAAAAACAACCCAGTGATTTCCACCAGTCTTACCCACACTATAAATTAATGCTAAATAATTTTCTGCTTTGTAATTTAATGTATGTATGTTTTTTCCTATAAAATATATATTTTTTGTGTTATTTCAACAGCAAACTTAGCTACCACAGACATACTTTTCCTTGTCTGCTGTGTGCCTTTCACTGCCACGCTGTACCCTCTGCCTAGCTGGGTCTTTGGAGACTTCATGTGCAGAATCGTCAACTACCTGCAACAAGTTTGTGACTTAACAGGCTGTAACTTGTGCTGGCATTGTGTTAACACTTATAAATAACAAAGCAACCAATTTATGTAATATTACTGATGTAAGCAAGAACATTGAAAGCCTGATTTGTTAATATGACCCGACACTTGAAAGTCACGGTACAGTATGCTGACTGTGGAACAGGCACCATAAATTAACTTTGTGATATTGTACTGTAGACTTTAGAGGCAGTTACAGTCTCCTTTTTACATTTAAGATATAGCTTTTTTAAATTTTATTTTGTAAACATTTTTCTGTAATAAAAAACGGAATGCTGATGTCCTGAAGCTTCCAATAAACAACCCACAACAGCACTATGATACAGCACTTACAAATGGTTTATTCTGACCTTTACCCTTGATATTTATAACTATTAATAATTGCCTAATGTTGTTGTTTCATACTGTAATACAGGTAACATATTTTTTTTTTGGGAAGAGTGAAATTAGGATTACGGTACATGTATTTTAGATATTGCCTTAGCTTTTTATGTACTGCTTTGGTATTTTACATTTCAAGGAAGTATTGATTCCAAAGCTTCCATAAATATCTCCACAGTTCTATAATATTCAGTGTACTAGCTGGGATAAATGCTTTGGAAATATACAATACTGTGCAAAAGTTTTAGGCAGGTGTGAAAAAATGCTGTAAAGTAAGAATGCTTTCAAAAATAGACATGTTAATAGATTATATTTATCAATTAACTAAATGCAAAGTGAGTGAACAGAAGAAAAATCTAAATCAAATTCATATTTGGTGTGACCACCCTTTGCCTTCAAAACAGCATCAATTCTTTTAGGTACACTTGCACAAAGTCGGGGATTTTGTAGGCATATAGTCAGGTGTATGATTAAACAATTATACCAAACAGGTGCTAATGATCATCAATTCAATATGTAGGTTGAAGCACAATCATTAACTGAAACAGAAACAGTTGTGTAGGATGAATAAAACTGGGTGAGGAACAACCAAACTCAGCTAACAAGGTGAGGTTGCTGAAGACCGTTTATTGTCAAAAGTCATACATCATGGCAAGACTGAGCCCAGCAACAATACACAAGGTAGTTATATTGCATCAGCAAGATCTCTCCCAGGCATAAATTTCAAGGCAGACAGGGGTTCCCAGATGTGCTGTCCAAGCTCTTTTGAAGAAGCACAAAGAAACAGGCAACGTTGAGGACCATGGACGCAGTGGTCGGCCAAGGAAACTTACTGCAGCAGATCATGCTAACTTCCCTTCACAATCGGAAGATGTCCAGCAATGCCATCAGCTCAGAATTGGCAGAAAACAGTGGGACCCTGGTACACCCATCTACTGTCCGGAGAAGTATGGTCAGAAGTGGCCTTCATGGAAGACTTGGGGCCAAAAAGCCATACCTCCGACGTGGAAACGGCCAAGCGACTCAACTATGCACGAAAACACAGGAACTGGGGTGCAGAAAAATGGCAGCAGGTGCTCTGGACTGATGAGTTAAAATTTGAAATATTTGGCTGTAGCAGAAGGCAGTTTGTTCACCGAAGGGCTGGAGAGTGGTACACAAATTAGTGTCTGCAGGCAACAGTGAAGCATGGTGGAGGTTCCTTGCATGTTTGGGGCTGCATTTCTGCAAATGGAGTTGGGGATTTGGTCAGAATTAATGGTCTCCTCAATGCTGAGAAGTACAGGCAGATACTTATCCATCATGCAATACCATCAGGGAGGCATCTGATTGGCCCCAAATTTATTCTGCAGCATGACAACGACCCAAACATACAGCGAAAGTCATTAAGAACTATCTTCAGCGTAAAGAAGAACAAAGAAGTGATGGTATGGCCCCCACAGAGCCCTGATCTCAACATCATTGAGTCTGTCTGGGATTACATAAAGAGAGAGAGAAGCAACTAAAGTTGCCTAAATCCACAGAAGAACTGTGGTTAGTTCTCCAAGATGTTTGGGCCAACCTACCTGCCAAGTTACTTCAAAAACTGTGTGCAAGTGTACCTAGAAGAATTTATGCTGTTTTGAAGGCAAAGGGTGGTCACACCAAACATTGATTTGATGTAGATTTTTTTTCTGTTCAGTCACTTTGCATTTTGTTAATTGATAAACACAAACTATTAACATGTCTATTTTTGAAAGCATTCTTACTTTACAGCATTTTTTCACACCTGCCTAAAACTTTTGCACAGTACTGTATAACTCTTATAATTTAAAATTGATCATTATAGACAGATATTCTTTTTTATACAAGTAATTGGTAATCATAAGTGCAAGCATTTACCATTTTGTGCTACATGTCCTCTTCTAACTCTGCAGGTAACAGCACAAGCAACCTGCATCACCCTTACAGCCATGAGTGTGGACCGCTGCTACGCCACAGTCTACCCACTACAGTCATTGCGGCATCGTACTCCCAGGGTGGCTATGGCAGTCAGTGTTGGCATCTGGATAGGTATCTGTCTATTGTTATACCTAAGATCAAAAATATGTTTGGGTTCGAGTACCATAAGTTGAGCAGAATATTAAATAAAATAAAATAAAAATACATATATTATTTATTATAATTTTATATGCATGATTTATTTAAGTGTTGGGTCTTCTTTATAGCTTAAAAAAACACTCCTTATGCTGGAAGACTGCTAGAGCTTAATTATATTTATATATATATAGTTTTTTCTTATAAATGACATGATTTAAAAGTAAAACAAACCCCTTCAATCTGCAGTTACTGTATATTGTAGTAAGCCAGTATAACTTATTCAGGATGTGTTTGTACTATAGCTGCAGTCATAATATGATACTAGATTTTCATTGCTTAAAGAGAAACTTGGTATGAGTATGAAATATCATAGTTACCTTAACTAAAGTATTTATCATCTTGATTATATTCACTTTGTATTTTTGTTTCAGCCATCACACCCTGGTGACTTTAAAACTCAGCAGTTTAAAGTACTCCTATGGCCTCAATACCTCTCAACATGCATTAGTGTTTGACACGCCACACAGGCACGCAGATTTAATAAACATACAAGTGCAGACACTAGGGTACCAACAATGGTAGCCCTACTGTCGGATTTAATAAACAAACAAAACAAAAAAACACATAAGTTTGCCCACAGATGGCGAACTTTCCCACTAAAAGAGAGGTCTTGCTCCAGGAACCTACTACAGTCAACTTTCGGATATACGACACTCAGATACGATACAGGTCAGAACTTATTACAATCAGTACTCAGATACCGTTGTTGTATTATTAAGAAACAAATCAATACACATCTGTGGTAGTGTGCCCCGCCCCGGTGTGTATTTTGTGTTACATGTTGCGTGTGGTGTGTTAATGTTGGTGTATAGGTATTTGTGCACGGGATATAAATGGGTCTGTGCAGCAGGAGTGATTTAAAATATATAGTTTTAGGCACAGGGATTGCACTTCACGTGCAGATAAAGTATGTAATAGGATGTGAGCACGGGGGATTGCACAATTTCATTCACGTGCTGGGATTCAAGTGAATGATTAATTAGTAATTAAATCCCAGCACAGCTGTATATATAGAGGCACGAAGCATTCACTCGAGGTTGGGTGCTCAGTGAGTAGAGAACGGGAGAGAGAAGGAGAGTAAAATAAATTAAAAGCATTAATAATAGTTGCTATTTCGTGCTGGAAGCATGATGCTTGTTTGTTTGTCTCTTCGTCCACTGTTTGTTTAGTGTTAGTCCATTTTGTTTGTCTATTTATTTTGGCCTCAAGTGCCGTGTTTTTGTTTAAATGTTTTATTTGTTTGCTTAATAAATGCACTGAGCGCAGCCATAGAGCCACAGTTTTACCCCGTATCATTTGTGTTTTACTGCTGCTTACTGAACCTGACGTCATCACCCACACACACCACTACAAGCCATCCGTGACACCATTATATATATATATATGTAACAAATTAACGCACTTACCCGTCACACGCAATTTCCAACACTGTCACCAGTTTTCTGATACAACGGCTATCTCTTTAATGTTACAATTTATCTGTTACAGATTGTACAACTGCACGTGAATTTATTTAGTGCAATTCCCCATGCTCACATATTATTACATTTTACCTGCACGTTAAACAACCATGCTCGTAACCCATATTATATCCCGTGTACCAACTACAATACTCCAACATTAACACCATACAACATACATACAACATATAACACAAAAATCTGCACAGGGGCGGGGCACACTGCCTCAGGGTCATATCGAGCACTATATTCTGCAATTTTGAATACTGACTTTGGACATTGTTTTAATTGTGGAAACTGTTGTTTTTTTAAATCTTTTGCTAAATTGCATTGCCTTTTACATTTTATGCAATTCTGTGCTGGTTAACATTTTGATTGCATTTTTCTGTTGGGTCGTTAATGGGGAATTTTACATACTGCTACAATACATGTTGGATTTAAAAGTATGTATTGTATTACAGTCCATGTGTCGCCTCTTTTGGCAAGTGATATTTTCAGAATCATATGGTTCTGAATTAAAATACTGTTGAAATACTCTTAAATAGAAGCCTACTTATTCTAAAACACAGTCCTTTCAGCTCTATATTTTTGAGATTGTATCTTTTTTGTGCTCCCTAAAAAAACGGACAAGGGCAGAACGGACCAAAATTAAACAATGAGATATGGATCACACTTGTTTAACCATCACTGAAGTCACAATTTTCTAGGGTCGAATATGTGAGTGCTGACTGTAAATTACGAAAGCCTCACTATAGTGGTATGGAATAAACATCCCTAAACTAAACTATCTCAACTGCTTCCAGAGTCCTGTTATCTGCCATGCGACTTTGGCTCCTTCAGGGAATACGTCTAGTAGATGAAGGGTTCCATAATAGTCTTTTTTTCCCCCTGGAATGGACACTCATCCTCGGTGAAACATGAAAGCATAAGTGCAGCACACATCTGTGGGTCAGTGGCCTAGCAGCAGCCAAGGTCTGAGGCACAGCTGCTTTTTGAAATGGCTGTAGCTCCCCGTGGTACGGCCTCTAGCCAATCAGGGACTCCCGATCAGCCAAGCCCTGACCCAAGCCTCCCTGTTCAATTGGTTGCCTGGCAACCCCATTATGCATCCCAGCTGCTTCTGCAGTGCATACACAGAGGAACCAGCGACAGGTCAATACTTCCTCTGAGACGGCATTAAACAGTATAAATACATAAATTGTGAATGGCACAGTGATCCATAACACCTCAGGTTTAAATGTGTTTAGATATACAATATATATTAACATGTTAAAATATAGGTTCAATTGACGTCGTTAACTCCTGCATACCTGCAGATTCTACCATAGAGAAAGGTTCTATCTAGATAACTTCTGGAGTCTGTATGAAAGCCATGCATTTTAAAGAATGAAACACATATCAAAATATATACTGATTATCCCTCCTCTCCACATCTCTGTATTTAGTGTTTTACCAAAAAAAGAAAAACATAAGGAAATAAAATTGAACTGCCTAAGGCTTCTAAGAAATTAAAGAGAAAAATACCTCTAGAGTCTGCGAGGGTGGGGGCGGATGATGACTCAAGGTTTGACAACACAGTTAACAACTCAAGATCTTCAGTTAGCAAAGACATGGAGCTCCAGGTTTGTGTCTGTGGCTAGACCAAAATGACAAGGCTGCAAAAAGAAGGAGCATGTGAGAACTCACTTTTATAAAGACCCATTCAAATTTGCAAAGAAGTTATTCATGAGGGAGAAAAATGGTACACTAAAAGCAACTAAGTTTGAGCCGGAGAGATATCTCGAGGAAATGCACACATATTAAAAAAGGCAGGAGCCTATGTCAATTCCTTCAGACATCCCACCTATCAATCCACCAGAATACCAAATGGAAGACTGCGCACCTAAGTGGAAAGAAGTAGAGCAAGCTGTGAAAAAAACAAGGGCGTCATCATCTCCCAGGTCTAATGGATTTCTGTGCAGAGTGTACAAGAGTGCCAATGGTGTTCTATGAATAAAAATTGATGAAAGTAGCATGAGAAAAACAGGTTGTACCAAGAGCATGGTGCTGAGCAGATGGGGTCTTTGTACCAAAAGAAAAAAATTCTATGAGTATCGGTCAGTTTCGCCCTATTTCTCTGTTAAATGTGGAAGGCATGATTTTCTTCAGTATTGTTGCTCAGGGATTGTCAGCTTACCTATTGAAGAACATCTTCATTGACGCTTTAGTACAGAATTCCAGGTTTCCCATTTCTTCACTGGCTTTTACAGTAGCAATGGAAGTAATTATTAGGGTGTGAAAATGGGTAGTAGGAGGAAAATGCTTGGCTTCTGGAATGCGACAGCCACCAATTAGACCACACATAGATGACATGACAATGATGACTACAACAATAGCCTGCACTAATCGGTTATTGGGCAAACTAATTAATAACATTGAATGAGCACAAATGCAACTCAATCCCACTGAGTCAAGTTGCAACTCTATAATTAAAGGAAAAGTAGTGGATAAGAGGTTCTACATTAACGTTGAGGCAATACCAACAGTGTCTGAGAAGCCTGTGAAAAGTCTTGGGAGATGGCATGATGGGGACCTAAAGGACACAGTTTGTGTGGGAGAAGTGAGCAGGAGAAGATGAGGTGCCTAAAGGCAATTTCCCATGCCAAGCAGGGATGATGGATGAGATGGAAAAGTGTGGAATGATGCAAGATTACCTGTTGAGATCTATGAACAATGGAATAGAGCAGGATCAGTTTTCTTGTCAGGCCTCATATGATGTTCTCCCATCACCACAGAACCTTAATCTATGGGTAGGAGAGGATCTGTGGTGTTCTTTGTGTTCATTGCCAGCTACATTAAGACACATTTTGACAGGATGTAAGGTGGGTGTTAGCCAAGAATGGTTTACTTAGCATCATGACCAGGTGCTGCGATGTTTGGTTAGCATTGGAAGACAAGCGCAGCATGACCAACATATGACACAAGAAGAACAACATTTCCTACATCCATGGGAGCAACCACCAAGAAAAGGTATTAAAACCAAAATACAACTAGGAAAACTGGAAGCTGCTAGAGACTGGATAATGCGGTCAGATGTTGGACAACGGCTTGTTTTCCCACCTGAGATAGCCACCACTAATCTTCGACCTGATATTGTCTTGTGGTCTGGATCAGCATGCCTTGCTTACCTGGTAGAGTTAACAGTGCCATGAGAGGATGCGGTGGATGAGGTATATGAAAAGAAGAAACTTCAGTATGCTCAACTAGCTGCTGAAGCAGAACAGAGAAGATGAAGAGTTCCAGGTTTACCCAGTGGAGGTGGGTTGTCGAGGATTTGTGGCACACTCCACAACCTAGTTTCTCAGAGACATCAGATTCAATGGCCAAGAGTTCTGATGCATACTGAAGAACTTATCTGAAACAGTAGAGAGGAGCAGCAACTGGCTCTGGTTGGGACAAAAAGATTCTGGCTGGGGACCTCAAGCATCGTATAAAGAAATCAACTTTGATGTAAAGGAAGGTAAATAAGCTGGGCTTAGCTGAGATGCCAGAATCACTGTCGAGCTCTCTTAAGGTGTCGTGGGCTTGTCAACGAAACACCAAGGATGGAAGGTGCCCACTTTAAGACTCCAGAGAAGTACCCTACTGAGCTCAGTCCAGATGGTTGCCTTGCTGATGCACTAGGGAGACCACACAGTGGTTGATCCCTGGAGCCAGCATTGCAGCTGTTGTGTGTGCTGATGCAAAATAGACTGATCCCTGGAGCCAGCATTACACTTCAGCCATCAACACCAAGTAGGATATCTACATTATTAGATGGAAAGAAATGCAGATGGATCATATTAGTTTACAATAGAAGAAGCTATGTCTTAGTTGGTGCTTATCTTATATATATATATATCTATCTATCTATATCTATCTATCTATCTATCTATCTATCTATCTATCTATCTATCTATCTATCTATCTATCTATCTATCTATATATATATATATATATATATATATATATATATATATATATATATATATATAAGGTAATGTAACTGTGGCACAGGTACACACCGTGTAATAAGTATAGAAAAGATCTATATGTACTAGATATACATGTAATATTGTAGTAAGGTATATATATATATATATATATATATATATATATATATATATATATATATATATATATATATATATATAAAACTAAACTTAAAACAAATCCCTAAAGAGCTACCATTCCTCTGCCCTGGAGACTACAGTGAGACTGTTGCTGCAGGGGTCTCTTTGATGCCTGAACCAAAACAAATAATGAACTATAAACTTAACAGTATATGACAGCCTAATTTCCCTTCCAGATAGTCATAAGGACAAAGATGCAGAAAACAAAAGAAACAGTCATCCAAGTTTTAATGTTGTATTTCAGGTTCCTTTGTTCTATCCGTTCCTGTTGCTGCGTATCAGACGCTAGACACAGGATACTGGTATGGACCTCAGACGTACTGCATTGAGGCGTTCCCTTCAGTGTACCACCAGAAGACATTCATTCTCTACACCTTTTTGATCGTGTATCTTCTGCCACTTGTTACAATTTGTGTTTGCTATGCATTCATGCTGAAAAGAATGAGCAGACCAGTAGTTGAACCATCCGATAACAACTACCAGGTAAGATTTGTGAATGATAAAAATAGAACAATACATTATCGTATCATTTCATGTGTGCTTAATCAGGGCCAGCCATGTTTTTTTTTTTTTTTTTTTTTATCGTGCTTTACTATTCTCATAATTGGTTTGCCATTTTAGTCTGATTTACTATCCTATCACAATGATAAACTGTAGTAGACTGTTATAAGGGTTTCTCTATTGCTGAGCAAAGAAGTGACACATACAGTGAAACTGTGTTAGCCCAGATGAAATGTTGTAACATCAGGGGGGTGCAGTGAAATGTGTAAAGAAAAAAGATGTTATGTGAGCATGAGGCAGAGCTTTTGTTTCAACTTTCAGTGAGATTACTCACACACTTATTCCTCATTTCCATAGTCAAGCCAACTCGAGTGCACGTCCTAATTGCCCCAGTTCAAGTGCTGGGATTCAAGTGAATAATTAATTGGTAATTGAATCCCAGTACAATTGTATATATGGAGGTACAAAACACTCACTCGAGGTTGTGTGTTCGAGAGTGGAGAACAGGTGACAGAGGAGAAATAATAAGTATAAAATAACAACTGCTATTGCGCGCTGGAAGCACCAAAGCAGTACTTGTTTGTGTGTTCGTCTACTCATTTGTCTGTCTGTTTATTGTCTATTTACTTTGGCGAATGTGCCGTTTTGTTCTATACAGTCTGTGTTTTTTTCTGTTTTGTACAACCTTTTTATTTTACAATAAATCGGTTCAAGCAAACGCCTTCATCACTTCACCCAACCTGTCTACATTGTTCCTGATATCACCACTCAGCCAGCCTTGTGACATATGGTGTCCTACATGGGATAAACGCGTCCATGCATCAGACTAGGGAAAGTGTTTTTTTTTTGTATTTATTTTTTAAAAGTGTTTTTGTTCAGAAAAAAAAAAAAATGGCTGAAGACGCCATCAGGCTGTGAGAGTGGATCTAGGAGAATGCAGGGCTGGAGGCCCATTCCATGCCTATAACCACACACACAAAACCCTGGAAGAAGGTGAGGAGTTGGTCCTCTGCTACCTGGAGGCAGCGATAAAGGAAACTGCAGCTCAGGTAGCAGGGTCTCCAGAGAGGTCACGGACCTGTCCGAAGTCTGATTGAGGGAGCACCCATTGACTAATGATGGATTGTCCAGGGATGCCTTCCCACCTCCACCAGCAGAGGGAGAATGCCTGCTACCCCCATCTCCACCAGCAGAGGAAGAATGCCTGTTACCCCCCTCTCCACCAGCAGAGGAAGAATGCCTGCTGTCCCCATCTCCGCCAGCAGAGGAAGAATGCCTGATGGTTTCGCCTCCAGAGCCAAAGGGAGAGGTCCGCACCAGTCCCCTGCAAGTGAAGGAGAGCCTCACCAGTCCCCTGCAAGTGAGGGAGAGCCACACCAGTCCCCAGCAAGAGGGGGAGACTACCTGCTGCTCCCACCTTCATCGCCAGGAGACTACATACTGCTTCCACCTTCATCGCCAGGAGACCAGACGCTGCTCCCACCTTCGTTGCCAGGAGACCACATGCTGCTCCCACCTTTGTCGCCAGGAGACCACATGCTGCTCCCACCTCCACCGCTTCCACCGGCAGGAGCAGAGCAGCAGGTGCTACCTCTGCCTCCTCCATCTCCACCAACAGAGGGTGAATACCTGCTGGTTCTGCTTCCACCACCATGGCACTACCAGAGGAGCTGGAGCTACCTCCACCACCCGAGGGAGAGGTGCTGCAGCTGAGTATGCCATCGCCCAGGGATGCCTTCACGTCACCACCCATGGATGCCTTCAAGTCACTGCCCGGGGATGCCTTCACATCACCACCCGAGGATGCCGGCCTCACTTCAATTGGGGTTGCCTGCTGCTCCGCATCGCCTGGGATTCCCTGCTGCTCCGCATTGCCTCGGGTTGTCTGCTGCTCAGCATTGCCTGGGGTTGCCTGCTGCTCAGCGTCACCTCCCGAGAATCCACTGCTGCCATCGCCGGGGGTTGTCTGCTCTGCTTCACCTGGGGTCACCAGAACTGCTTCACCAAAGGTCGTCGCCAGCTCTGGGGATGTGCTGGGGCTGGAGGAGCCAGCCCGAAGCCATTAATGGTTTTGCTTCCAGTCGGTAAGCTGACAGCCTTTTCGCTGTCATCTAGGGAGCCGCTGGTTGTGAAGAGGGGGAGGAGGTCCAGAGAACACCAACCCCAGCAGCAGTTTCGCTGCCAGAGATCGTGGGGGAGGTAAGGAGACCTCCTCTCATGGCAGCATTTTCACTGCAGGAAGTACTGTGGCCAAAGCCCCACAAAAGGGAGCTGCAGGCTACGAAGAAGGGGGGGGGGGGGGGGGGGGGGGAGACCACTAAAGTGATGTCCTTCATGAACCGGTTTCGGGTGTTTTCCACAAAAGGGAGCGACAGGAGTCCGAAGAAAGGCCCCACCAAGGGGGGGGGGGTCTGGAGACCACTAACCCCAGCAGCCTTTCCGCTGCCAGGACTGGTAAAGCTGCACTGTCTCACCTACGGTATTTAATATTTTCCTTCAGCTCTTTGTCAATATTGGTGCGTTACGTTCAGGCAAAATCCCATTATGTATCTCTCTTTTTATGTTGATGAAAATGTGCTTTACTTGACTGACATTTCTGAGCCTTCTTTTGTGCTTTTGATTCCATTACCAGGTTTGGTGAGCCTTTAGGATGCAGGTTTATTTGAAATATTTTCAATGCTAAAATCCAATTAGAAATCAAAAGTAATGCCATTCCAGTTGGTTTATGATAATGGACATGTATTCTAGTCTTTAAATATAGTAAATATTTGAAAGCTGATAAATGCCTGTGGAAGTGTGCTTTGTCTGTAGATCCTCAGAACACGGACTGCCAATGTTTAATTTTAACATTTGGATACACTGGGGTCAGTTCTAGGGTCAGGTTGTCCATGTGAGAGCTGAGGGTCACTGTGTATATCTACCCCAAGGTGTTTTGCTTAGAGTTTCTGAAGACAGGCTCAGAGGATGCATTCATGTCCTGACAGGTCAAGGTCAGTGAAAGTTTTTTAGATTCAGTATACTCTAATTAAGCCTCTTCTTAAGAAAACAAGCTCAAGTACCCCCCCAAGATCATATGAGACAACAATAGAACTCCTGCATGGGTTATCTAGGCAACAAGAATATGAAGTGGATTAGCACATGATGCTGTGCTTCTTGAGTGATCTATGCATTTATTACCTTGAGCTTAGGCCCTGGAGTGTGTGCCAATTTTAGGAATCCTATTTTGTGAGGATATTATCGTGGATTTTTCTCTTGAACATAAGCCATAGTCAGGTGTTCCTGGTGTGTGTAGAAATTAAAAAAACAATCATGGTTAACTATAAAGAAAGGCTAGGCAACCATGTGCTGATGGACATTGTTGTCATAGTAAAGATCATGAATGTATTTATTTCATGCTTATCCATCCTGATATATACAGTTCCACCCCTATTTCTTCGAATTCACATCAGCAACTAACAAGAAAAAACAATGTCACACTGATATACAAGTGTATTAATACAATAAGTGAAACCTTGATGTTTAAATACTATTGATATTTTACAGGTTCCATGGAAACATGCTTTCTCTGTCAGTAAATGCTAAACTAGCAAAACAATCACTGGCAGAGAAAGTGTCAAGCAACAAAATGGTTCTTTGTTAACATCTCATCTGAGGATTGTGCTAACCTTATGTAAAATTGTCATATGTTATAATTTATATATGGTACCTTTATCTGTTCATTTCAGTTTATTTAAGAGATGTAAATTACACCAAAGACAATATCTATATCATGCCTATGTCTAATATCTTGCAGGTCCAGCTTTTAGCAGAAAGATCTGAGGCTATACGCACCAAGATTTCCAAGATGGTGGTGGTGATTGTCCTACTCTTTACAATCTGCTGGGGTCCCATTCAGTTCTTCATCCTCTTTCAGGCTTTTGACTCCAACTTTCAGAAGAATTATGAGACGTACAAGATCAAAATTTGGGCCCACTGCATGTCCTACTCCAACTCATCTGTCAACCCCATCGTGTATGCTTTCATGGGGGCCAACTTCAGAAAGTCTTTTAAAAAGGCATTTCCTTTTGTCTTCAAACAGAGAGTTGGCACCACAGGGGGAGCTGTTGTGAACACTGAAATGCACCTTGTTTCATCTGGAACATAAACACAAGGCCTGATGGAGGTTTTCTAAATTTAGCAAAAAAAAAAAAAAATTGATCTAAAGATTACCTCCTCCACTGACTAAATGTATATTGAAATTGCATAAGAGCTACAGCTAAGCTCAAGGAGTAGAGCATTGATTTGGTTCATTATGTTGTAACTCATTTCAGACATTAATGTAAAGCTAAGTTTTTTCTGATCGATTTAGCCCCTTCGAAGTCTAAATAATATATTATCACTCCTTGGTAGGCAATATGTGTTCATATCGAAGGAATCACTGATGGATAAACATGAAAAGGTACTTATTTATAGGTGCCACTCTTTGTTAAGTATAGTTGGGTGGTTACATTTGATATATATAAATGTTCAAAATATTTAGAACCAAAACTAATACATGACGGGAAACACTGATAACCCTTGTTTTGTACTCGGTTGTGTTGTAAAAATATTCTTAAAAAATTATTTAAAGTACTGTTTATAGACGTTTGTTAGTTAAAACTGATTTAATTTCCAAACCCTTAATATTGTAGCAATCTCGGTTCCGGCAGGCAGGCGCATCACACAGGGTGAGGCAATCCAAACACAGGAGGAGAGCGGGAGCCAACCCGGGACCTCTCGCACTAAAGCATAGCGTCGATATCGCTGTCCAAAAGAACCAATTCCTTTGCAAGGAGTGTATATCGGGCTTATGTCTTTGTGTGTGATTACGTCACCTACCACCCCCCTGCTGCCTACCCCTGTGCACGCTACACTATGATCAAACACATAACTAGAAGCTAATAACAATAGAACTGGTATTTATAGTAGTAAAATAAGCAGACTTGTAAATATTGTAAATTAAATCATTTGCTTTATTAATGTGATCAGGATTTGACAAGTGCGGTTTGAAATGAATTACTGTTAAACAGCAATATGTATACACACTTACAGCAATGAGGGTAATGCAATCCTCAGTTAATGAGCTATATAAAAACAATACTTTAATAACCATGCAATAAAACTGTGAATAGAATAAATCTATAGAAGACCTAAACCATGGATCTGTGTTCTCTATTCATAGATAATAAATGCAAGCGCACATTGATCTAAACAGCTGTTTGCAAGCACAGTATATGGATTGGTTTCCAATTGATACAACAACAGATGTGCTGTTTAAGAACACTTACCTGTAGCTGGTTAACTGTGTGATATATTAAAGGAATTGCATGGTTTTGAAGCACTGTGCCAATGTGTCATACATCAGTACAGTTCAGTAATTTCATACAGAGGGGTCAAATGGTCTACTGGTCTGGTGATATCTACTGCTTATGTATTGTGATTGTTAACTTTATACAGAATATTTATATTTGCTCAGTATTACATTTCAATGTAAAGTATGTGTATATGTTTTTACAGTATTATTATTTTCAGTAGATAAAGCCAGGACGTGAGGTTTTGAAAGATGCTAGTCGCTGCTGGTAATCTTTCTTAGGGTTTTTAGATTGATATATAGTGGTAGTGATTACACTCTGTGAGACAGCTACAATTATATATATATATATATATATATATATATATTATATATAATATATATATATAGATATATATAATATATAAATAAATGTTGAACTATATGTTCTTAATCAATTGGTGTTGTCTCTACCCCCAATGGATGAGATGTGAAAATCTTTTTGTAATCCAAGTAATTGATAACGATTAAATAATGCAGCTGTGAATAGGTCATAAATGAGTAAGGATGCTAGGAATATGTTTAATGAAGCACAAGGATTTTCTGCTCAGATAACTGAAGTAACAAATTCTACATTTAAAAAAAACAAAAAAACAAACTGTTTAATACAGTCTTCAACACCAGTGAATAATGTTAACGTTCATAGACCAGACAATGTGTAATTATATCAATAAATACACAACTAGTTAATATCTATTTAAACATATTGCTTGGTTATCTATATTGTTGCTGGGGACATTTTAGCATTTTATTTGAATCAATATCAAAGGAATTTATGATGTTTTTCAGTATTACTACATATCTTATTATTGAGTGTTTCATATTGTATTTGTTATGGCAGATTTTCTGAGACTTTCTTACAGTAAATCATAGTTTGACTATCCATTTGGATCAATTTTCAACACTAACTGAAGTTACCGACTAGAAGAGAGGGCTTGAACTTAAGGTCAGCTATAAGCAAGGGATATGAATCTTCATGTACATATTTCTTAGACTATACTTTAGTAAAAACACAGTGAATTCAGCTATGTGTGTGCTTTTCTGTATTATGTATGTTTTAAGCAAACAATACCAGGAATTGTGTTTTAGCAGGCAATAGCATTGACCTCTGTAGACGTTGGCTTTTAATGAATAGGTAATGACATATTTTAAAGGTTTCTTAAACTCGCTTGTCACTAACAATCTAACCTTTACTTACAACCAAAAAATAATGAGACAGAAAAGCTTAACCTTTTAAAAAAAGTTCTGGCATATCCCTCAAACTGTGAAACTAGAGGGTATACAGAGTGAACCGTCTCCCTCGTTACCATACAACACCTCCACCTGAAACAATCGATGAACAGGGTGCTAGAAAAGCGGTTCATCTCTGTATTGAAATAAAACATTGGCAGACACAAGCTGCCTTATGGAAACACATACTTGTTTTGCCTTAAAAAACTGTTAAAAAAAAAAATACTTTGTAAGATGTTGATTATCATTTTTGTGCTACTGAGGTATTTTAATAAAACATTTGTGGTTGAGTCTGTTTCTCATTTTGCTTTATTTTCAAAGAAAAACAGTAATACTGTTTTTGTTTTTAGTGCAGTGTATTTAGTGAACTGCTAAGTATTTCCTTATTATTATGTACAGCACAGAGACAATACTCACAAACATCATGGAGATACATGTGCTGTGTCTGTTGCATGAAAAATAATCAGGTTTCAAATGAATAAAGTAACTCCAGCCTAAAAGTACAGTACTTACTCGAGTGTAACGCTGAAAGTGATTTGGGATAAAGGTGCACTAATTACATATAATGGCTGATGTAACTGTTAATTTGTGTCATCAAAAACTGATCCAAGCAGGGATAAAGCAAACAAATAAAAAATGTAATCTGTAGTACAATTAAATCAGCAAATTACAACTATTCATTAAAATATACATGTTTACAATGCAGTGTTCAAAGACAGCTTCCTCAGAACTTCCTCAGAAACAAATCAATGTTCCTAATTGTTTTTTTTGTTTTTTTTAGTTCATTGTGTTCAATGCCATTGCCTGTGCTCTTTTGATTTGAGATGAGAATTTTGGTGTCATTTATTTCTTCAGGAGCAACATAAAATTACTGTCTTGTCTTTGCATTTGTGCATTTCCACCATACAACATTGGTAGTATAACAAGATTTTACATAAAGACAGTATTGCTTAATCAGAATTCAATTGTCTACCATCAACAAAGAAAACTCCCCATTTTCAACTGTTTCAAACCTGCCAAATCCAGTGGTGTAGGACCTGCCTCAAAGCAGAACTTTAACAGAGAAGGGTGTCCCAAGCAATTGTGGATGGTATTAGAGGCCCTGACATTATTAAGAGCACAGCTAAACCATCAGTGCCATCAACATCTGTTTTTACTATCCAGTATCTGAAACTGTGATGCTAAACTTACCTGTGACATCAGCATCCTCTGTTAGCACTGTTGGAACTGCATACATCTTAGTGCATGGTTTGGCAACCTAAGAGATTTCATCCGGCCCACCAAGCATGCCGAGAAAATAGATTTATTTCAGGTGTAGCCGAGCCACTTATGACAGCTCTCATCACTGTGATATTTTTGTGAAGGAGCCACCCTCTGCCATGTTGCTGTCAAAGCCATCAAAGAAAAAGAAGGTTGATAGTGAGTGCCGAGTGTTCAATTATCAGTGGACCAATGATTTTTTGTGCAATGCAAAGACAAGGCAATATGCCTTATTTGCAGACAGTGTTTCAATGTTCAAAGAATACAATGTCAAGCGTCATTTCGACGCACTTCATAAAGACAAGTATGACTGCTTGAAAGGACAACTTAGGAGTGACAAAATAGAAGCTCTCAGAAAGGCTTGTCTAAGCAGCAGAATATTTTTAATAGGCACGTTAAGCAAAACCTAGCACCTGTTCAAGTTAGTTATCATGTGGCTAAGTGTGCTGATGGCAGAAGACCTTTACAGACAGAGAATTCGTAAAAACTTGATTGAGGACGTATCTCCTGAAAAAAAAAACTTGATCAATGATGTGTGTCTGTGTGCCCCGCTCCTGTTGTATTTTATGTTTATATGTTGCGTGTGGTGTGTTAATGTTGGTGTATATATTGTATATATTGGTGTATATATATTGGTGCGCAGGATATAATGTGGGGTATTTAGCAAAAGTGTTATTAAAATATATAGTTGTATTTAGGTACAGAAATGGCACAATCACTTCATGTGCAGATAAAGTATGCAATAGTATGTGAGCACGGGATTGCACAAATTAGTTCACGTGCTGGGATTCAAGTGAATAACTAAATAGTAATTGAATCCCAGCACAACCGTATATATAGATGCACGTTTCCCTCACTCAGGGTTGGGTGTTCAGGGAGAAAGAAGAAGAGAGAGAGAGAGAGCGACGAGAGAGAGTTAAGAATTAAAAGATAACAATTGCTATCATGTTGGAGGGCCAGCACAATACCTGTGTTTGTCCCCTGTTTGTTAGTGTCTGTCTGTTTTGGCCAAAGTGCCATTTTGTTTTGTGTACAGTATTTTTCATTTGTTTAACCTTTTTATTTTGTGTATTATTAAATTGCGCAAGTCGTGCATTCAATTCACTCACAGTACTGTGTTTGTCTTGCCACAGTCTGTCTGCTTGTACTATTACTAGGCGAATTGAAGATATGGGTGGATTTGCTTTGCAAACTGAAATAAAAATAATTACTAGCCAACAGTCATGCACTCCCAAGGTATTTTAAAATAATTCTAACAAGTAATGATGGACGACACCTTGCTCATCTTGCCAAACATACATACTAGCACAACAAAAACAAAATATAAATCATAATATGCACAGGGGCGGGGAGTATCCTGTCACACATGCCCCCAACCCCCCCTCCCCCCCTTGTGCGCAGCACATATGGCCTCCCCCTTTAAAACCCAGCAGCTCCGCTCAAAGTTCTGGGCCAGGAAAGGAGGCTTCAATGGGTCCATAAGTAGGGTTCTGAGCGAAGTACTGGCTGACAGTGACAGTGCTGTCAGCAGAAATGTTGTCAGCGGTGCCATTAACAGCTCCCAGGCTGGCTCCTCCAGCCCCAGAAAATCCTCACAGGTCAGCAGCAAATGACCTCCAGGGCAGGCATTTCTGGCGAATAGCGCATGGGCAATCCCAGGCGATGCAGAGTAGGCAACCCCAGCTGACTGTGAACAGCCATCCCCAGGTAACAGCGAGCAGGCCTCCCCAGGTGATGATGAGCAGGCATCCCCAAGCGATGCAGGATTGACAGCCTTAAGCAGTGCAGGCTTGGCAGCCCTAGATGAGGCTTGGCAGCTCCAGGCAAGGTGAGGAAGCCCCAGGCAATGCGGGGCAGGCATCTCCAGGCGATGGCAGGGGACCGGTGCGTCTCTTCTTTGCTCGCAGGAGACTAGTGCGGCTTAAGCGTGGCTAAAAAAAAATATACCCACAGCACTGTTCCTGGCCTGAGTCTCTGGAGGTGTTACTTGATCCCCCTTCTGGACACCATGTGACCAGGATGGCTGGTGGTCGTGACACCAGGAAATGAATCCACAACACTCTACAGCTGCACTTATTTTACGCTTAATTCAAAATAAAACACAAAACCAAACACTTTCTAAAACAAAAGGCTTGAGGGCCAAAACAAACAAATAGACAGACGGAACAAAACAAATATCGTGCTGGTGTAGACCCAGCACGCGTAACAATTGTTTAAGCTTTTAAGTTTCACGTTCTTTACCTCCTGACTCATTCCGCCTCTTGAACACACTAACCCCATGCAGCCAAAGCTGCAGGTCTTTTATATTATGGCTAAGGGATCAACTAGCTATTAATTATCTTGTTAACCCCTCGGTCTGCACGAGTATAATAATGATACGTGACTGTCAGTTAATTAAATAACTACTAGCCGACAGTCACGCAGTTTCAAAAGGTATTTTAAAATAATAACAAATAATGGTGAACGGCACCTCGCTCGTCCTGCCAAACATAATACATAATAACACAACAGAAACAAAATACAAATCATAACATGCACAGAGGCGGGGAGTACCCTGTCACACAGACGTAACGGAACGTCCAAATGATCTGAACGTGAGACTTCTGGGGAAGGGAAAACTAGTGCCTGAAATGTTCACTGACTTGAAAGCATTTGAGACAAAACTGAAGAATTTGATCAAACATGTCAGTGAAGGAAACTTTTCACACCTTCCCAGACATGCTTTGAGTAATGAGGGAATAGTTATGGACTTTCCACAGGGCAGGCTCATTGAGGCTATAAAATGATTGCTGGGGGAATTTCAGGAAAGGGTTAAGGACTTTTGCATAACTCATTCGCAGTTGACCTTGAGGAGGAACTTGCAATTTGTAAGAAGGACCTAGCGGAACTGCAAGCTAATGATACACTCAAAGGCTTACAATATAAGTGACCTGATCCCCTTTCATTCTCCCAGCCACAGCATATTCGCAATTAAAGAGCTTTGCTGCTGGCATGATAACAGTTTTTGGGGACACTTACATCTGCGAACAGACTTTCTCAAGAATGAAAATAATCAGGTCTAAATTCAGATCAAGATTGACTGATGATCACTTGCATCAGGCTTTAAGGGTAGCTGTGAAGAACATGACTGTTGATGTCAACACTCTTGCAAGCAAGATGCAACCGCAGTGCTCACATTGATTGTAGTGAACATCAGAATTCTTAGAGAACAATTATATTTCTGTGTGTATCTAGTACTTTTGTCTCTCAACCTCTGTGTATTTAAACTGTAATAAAGAAAGATGTACACAATTATATTTCATGACTTTCTTCTTTTCAAAACCTCACACAACCCCCTGAATGGGCAGATCAGCACCACAACAAATTACACACATGCATTTATTTTTTGATACGTATTCAATAATGAAAAAAAAATTGTATATTTAGCAACATTGGGATTTGCGGAAAACGTTTTTTTTTTTTTTTTTTTTTTTAAATTTGCACTTGCAGGTTTGTGAGTGGTAGGGGTAGCATCATCAACAGAATAAAACAACTTTTTTGTAAAGTTCAAAAGAGTCACATGTCTTTTTGATGTTAATATTTACACAAGTGTACAGGTATTTACAAGTTGGAAAAAAAAATTAACAAACAATATAAGACACTGCGGGGAGACAGCCGTCTTCCAATATGGGTCACGAGCTAGAAGGGGAATGAGCTGGCGCCAACAATACTGTCCACAGGTCACGATTACACTCCTTGGTCACAGTTCTCCCTTGATCAAAGCAGTGGTTCTTGATGAGGTGAATCCTGATGAAGCTGCCCTTATCAGGACGCCTGCCTTAAAACAGAGGGCAGCCATAGAGCTCCTCCTCTTGAAAAAAAAAATTGTTTACATGTTGCTTACCCGACTGATGTTTAATTTGAAGGGTTACAGGGGAAGATACCAGTGTTTCATTCTGGCATTGGTATCTTTCATGGTGTTTAGCCATTTAAAGGCGGTGTGATCTGTTTCCAGGATGAAGGGTCATCCTAGGATGTAGTAGCAAAGGGCATTCACTGCCCATTTAACTGCAAGGCACTCCTTCTCAATCACAGCCTACCAAGTCTCCCTTGGCAGAAGCTTATGACTGATGTACTCCCAAGCCGACCTCTGAGGCATCGGTCTGCAATACAAAAGGTTTTGTAATGTCTGGACTTACTAATGCAGTGGCGTGACTCAGACAACGTTTTACTTTATCTTAAGCCCTGTGGCAATCAGTAGTAATTTTCTTTGTAAGGACAGTGAGGGGGACCACTACGGTGGCAAAGTTGGCACAAAGCACCTATAACAACCAGTGAGCCCCAGCACCGACCAAACTTGGTGTTTTGTTTTGAGAAATGGTGCATCCAACAATTCCTGCACCTTATTAATTACATGTTTGACTCATCCATTCCCCAAAACATCTGAAATATTTAGCTTAGTCTTTCCCAAAAGCGCACTTACCCAAGTTAGCTGTAAGCCTAGGTCTGCATTCAACAGGCAGAGCACTCAGCCGTGGCGCTACCCAACATAAGTTAGCTCTTATTGAACAGTGTGTTATGCAGAGAGAACTTAGAAAATACAGCACTAATGTTTTTTTTGTTTTTTTTTTCGAATGAATTTATGATAAACTGCAGAAAATCTGCTGTAATGGTTCTATTGCACTTGCATCGCGAGCCAGCAACATGGCTTTAGCGGCAGTGAATTCAAACACATGCAAGAGTCCTGTATGGATTGAAAACTATGTTGTTCCACAGTACTGTGATTGCTGCATATTGCATGTTTTATTAACGGGTGGCTACAGTGCAGTTTACGCTTGCAATTAAGATTTTTCTATTATACGTCAGTGTTGTTGTACAGCAAAATAAAAAAAAATTTAACTTTCCAAAAATAGAACAATTTATTTTTACAACAATTATTCATCCAGTAACATTTTTATACCGCAAATCAAATAAATAAAAACTCTCCAATGAAATGATTTCTTGAATGGTTCTTTAAATACATCTGTGAATGACTTTTGCAGCTAGTTTCTTTGTTCATTTCTTCTGCATTTCCATGAGCTCCTGCATCTGCCTTTTCTGCTCTTCTGCAAATTCTTACAATTTAAGTACTACTTGTTTCTTTTTCCCTCTCCAATATGATTTAAGACTTATAGTATATTTATAATTTTGTTTTTAATGTGTTCTTAGTTTGATAGAAATGTAACACTGCAAAAGTATCTAATTTTAGTAAAGTTCTCTTATTCTAACGTCCTCTTTCTGCCACAAAAAAAGGTTTAAAGTTTTCTGTGTAACCTATACTGCTGTGCTTTTTCAACGCACTGTGATGCCTAATCTCGCAGAAACAGCAAAACTATATAAAAAAAAACAGCAGTACATATAGATCACCTTTAACACAGCAATATTCATCATTATTTTTCTTTTTAAATGGGGTTAAGAAAATATTTTGTAATGTAAGGCCGACCGAACAAACAATAACAAGCTGAGCGTTTCGATTGTTGCATGCGATGCTGCAGATTCACTTTGTTTAAAAATAGTTGGGTGGTCACGTGATGACGCTGATCTGAGAGGAGCAGAACCGCTGAGCTCTTACCTCCACCATCCCTTCTTTTAATATTAAAAAGTTTAAGTTACGCAAAACTTGTACTAAACCATTGAAAGTTTGCTGTGAACATTCAAAAGAAATGCACCAGTCTGGGGCCGAAGCAGAAAAGAAAGTCACAAGAAAAGTTAGTGTCCGAGCCCAGACGCCGTGAATAGGAATGATGTTTAAGGATGATACTGCGCTGATAGTAAATCACAAAAAACATCACTGAAGTGATGGAAAACAAGCTTTCTAAGTTCTCCAGCACACTGGCCTTA